>NW_026406999.1:739-1030 GCF_001194135.2 Octopus bimaculoides | reverse complement strand
CGGAAAGTTCTGAGTATTTTTTAATATGCAAAAAGGGATATAAATAATTGACCTTTCAATAAACTTTATTCAATGAAATAATTTCCATTATTATTAATGACCTTTGTCCATCCATCAGACGATTTAAATATTCCATCAACATAAAAAATTTGATTAGTTTTGAAGAAAATAGTTATCTAGATGCATTTTGACTCCATCTAAATTGTTAATGTTTCTCCTTGCAATGAGTTCTGTAGATACAAAAACAAGTGGTAGTCAGATAGCGCAAAATCAGGAGAATATGGTGGATGG
>NW_026406999.1:0-729 GCF_001194135.2 Octopus bimaculoides | reverse complement strand
CCCAGCCAAGTTCATGTAACTTGGTTCCGGTAGCCAAAGAAGCATGTGGTCAGACATTGTCCTGTTGAAACATTACCCCTTTCCTGTTGGCAATCTCCGGCCTCAATTCTTTGATTTTTTTGGTTCAAATTAGCCAGCTGACGACTGAACTAATGGTATGATTTTGTGGGAGAAGCTCACAACAAATAATGCCTTTATGATCCCACCAAACACAAAGCATACTCTTTTTGGTATAGATATTTGTCTTTGGTTGCTGTTTTGGGGGATCATTACGCAATCTCCCAGATCTTTTCTGTACTACATTTTCGTACACAATCCATTTTTCATCTCCAATCACAAGTTGTTTAAACAAAAGGCATGCTTTAATTCTGTTTCAAAAGCATATCACACGGAATACTGGTCCAAGCAATTCTTTTCTGAGAGTTTGCGAGGGACTCATATAGCAAGAAATGTATCCTGCCTTCACTAGGTATTCATGAGCCTTACTTTTAGAAACTTCTAACTCTTCTCTACAAGTACTCTAGTCATGATATTTGTTTTCTTCAATTTTTGCCTTCAAAACATCTTCATCCAATTTTGAAGGTTTTCCATTGCAACTGTCAACTTCCAAACTAAACTCTCCAGCTTTAAATTTTGCAAACCACTTTCAGGCAGTTGATTCACCTACTGCATCATCATTATAAACTTCACAAATGTTTTTGCAAATCTTTGCAGCATTTTCTCCTTTTT
>NW_026406998.1:0-258 GCF_001194135.2 Octopus bimaculoides | reverse complement strand
GTCACAACTATGTTGTTTCTGACTTGTCTTCCAAGCTTGCCTTATTTTCATCTGGAGTTCATGGTTAAATTTGTATATATTTTGAATAGGGTTTGCTTAGTAGCTGATAGACACATGATTGGTCTTAGAAATGTTTGTAGGTTTCCCGCTACGTCCTTGTCTTAGTATCAAATGACAAAGTTTAGCGTCACAAATTAAGGCTGACACGGTTCACTGAACAAGTCTGACGGTAATACTGAGTGATCAAGAATCTGAAAG
>NW_026406997.1:0-309 GCF_001194135.2 Octopus bimaculoides | reverse complement strand
GTGTGTTTATGTGTAGATATGTGTGCATGTGTATGTGTGAGTGTTTATGAACGTTCAGAATATTGTTCTGCCAATTAAGGTTTAATCAAATTTTCTTTAGTGCAAGTTTATCTTACATCAACAGGGAATGATATCTAGGTGCAAGTAAATGTACAAACCCTATCATCTATTTCGTTATATACATAGTCGAACACATATATCATACATGTACGTATAATATATGTATACGTATGCCTATATCCATGTACGTATGTATGTGTTCATATATGCATATATATATATATGTGTGTGTGTGTGTGTGTGTGTGTG
>NW_026406996.1:0-563 GCF_001194135.2 Octopus bimaculoides | reverse complement strand
CCGATTGTGGGCCGAGAGGAAGCTGTCCCTAAAAGGCCGGGCCGAGGTGGCGAACGCGTACATCGCGTCCGTCATCTATTATCGCCTGACCGCCGTTCTTTGTTGGCTATGGCTAAATAGTGTATATGGTGGACCAGAATGAAAGGACTAGAGACGAATACTTTCCTTTCTGGCCAACCTCTAATTGACTTTTTCAAATACCACTTAAAAAGGAAGATTAGAGAAGGAAGTGTTGTCGAGTAAATGTTTCGATAAAAGGTGTGTGAATGTAGCAAGAATGGTCCGTGTGAATGACGGACCCAATCTAAGCATAACCCTGTAAAAGAAAAGGAAAGAAAGAGAGTAGGGACCTTGATCCTGAACAGTGACACCCACCCAATGTCCAAGGTCTCCGTGGTCCTTTTTTCGTAGGTTTTTTCTTCCCACGGATAACCTAACCTGTTTTTGTCAATACGAACATTAACATTTTTAAAATTTCACTTTTCGAGATTTTCAACTTTATTCACAAAAACTTTTTTTTTTAAGAAAAAATTCTACATTGTATTGTCCCCTCTATATTGAGA
>NW_026406995.1:0-354 GCF_001194135.2 Octopus bimaculoides | reverse complement strand
ATTTGTATAATTCTCCAAATTGGTTTTACATGTCAGGGAAGCAGCATAGTTTCAAGTTCCTTCTCCAAAATGTAAGACATTCTTCGGAATCACTTCAGAAATTGGCAACTTATGATTTTTCTAAGAGATAAACCTTGTAAATGTTAAACTTGATATAGTTTTAACACACACACACACACACACTTTGTTCTAAAATGTCATTTGAAGTATATGTGGTTAAAGTGTTATTATTTTAGGTTTCTTAAACGTCTAGGTCTCTGTGATTTGGAAATTAATCACAAAAAAGGGCCATTTTTGATAATATTATTGCAAGTAAGAAATTTCTTAAATACTCTTGAAGATAAAAAGAAGATT
>NW_026406994.1:0-501 GCF_001194135.2 Octopus bimaculoides | reverse complement strand
ACAATGTCGGTTTATACGTGTTTATTTAAATTATATAAATATATATTTATATATATACATGTCTGCAAGTGCGGATATACATACACACATATATACATTTATATGTTTCTGCTTCCTTATATTATACCAATCTAGACCCCGACGAGGTAGGCGATTTGTTCGATATATTTTCTTATATCTAGAAATGTTTTCATTTCAATAGAAGCAGAACGAATCGATACGTAATCTGCAAAAATGTAAGCATCGATAATTAAATAGTTTGCCTAACCCGCAGCTTAAAAAATAAAAGGTTAGCTATAGGGTGGCTTAACTGTAGCTTTTTAAAGGAGTACCAGTAATATACTCTGTCGAGGCAATTTTGTCGTCCCGTAAAATATTCTCCACTTTTACAATATATATATATATGTTTGTGCATATATATGTATACATGCTCATATATATATACATATGTATACATATTCGTGTATATATATATATATATATATATATATATATATATAT
>NW_026406993.1:198-327 GCF_001194135.2 Octopus bimaculoides | reverse complement strand
TGCTATTGCTCTATTTACTTATTCGTACATCTGTTCATATACATGTGCAACTGTATATACATATGCATAGGTATACGTGGAAAAATGTGTTTATTTATGTGTATGTATGTATGTATATGTGTGTGTATA
>NW_026406993.1:0-115 GCF_001194135.2 Octopus bimaculoides | reverse complement strand
ATATATATATATATATATGTATGTATGTATGTGTGTATGTGTGTGTATGTGTATGGGTAATGTTTTGTATGTGTGTATATATATATATGTATATATATATGTATGTATGTATGTA
>NW_026406992.1:0-411 GCF_001194135.2 Octopus bimaculoides | reverse complement strand
CACACACACACACACACACACACACACACACACACACATAAATATACACTTACGCGCATACAATAAAATAGCATACTTTCCTACTGAAACGAGAAGTGTTTATATAGGAATTCTTTGTTCGCCAAACTCTAGATGTTGTTCACTGAAATATTAGACGTGGTTTAACGGAAGTTCCTCCGAAATAGTGTCTATCCAAATACACGTTACTGATTCCCATACGCAGAATCTTTTTTATACCTGGCTTGCCACACGTGATCTTTGGTAACCTTTTACTCGTCAATATTTTCACCAGTCGTGTGTTCAGCAGCACAGTCATATAAAGGAACAGACATGGTAATATATATTATGGAGAAATCCAAGTAAGTTTAATTATGTATATATATATGAAAATAGATATGTATGTATATATAT
>NW_026406991.1:0-241 GCF_001194135.2 Octopus bimaculoides | reverse complement strand
ATATATATATATAAGACGGAATTCTTTCAGTTTATTCACAAGGGTTTGGTCGGCCCGAGACTATAATTGAAGACACCCAAGGCGCCGCGCAGTGGGACTGAAATCGGAACTATGTGGTTGGGAAGCATGCTTCTTACCACACAGCCACGTCTGCGCCCATATGTAAACACATATATGTTGGAGGGGGGTATGCGCGCGCGTGTGTGTGTGTGTTTGCCTATGAATATATATGTGTGTGTGT
>NW_026406990.1:555-848 GCF_001194135.2 Octopus bimaculoides | reverse complement strand
TACATATATATGGAAGTGTAAGGAAGATGTATATGGAATCTATGTATGTGTACATGCATATGTGAGTACAAAACATAGAATGAAGGCGACAGCAAGGAAATAGGGAAGAAAGACTATTTGGGTGTAGTGCTGTTTCATACACGTTAATCAAATACCTGCTTATAAATGATATCTTTTGGGTTGAGTCTTGCTCTCTTCCATTTCTACCTGTCGTTTATAAATGTTATATATATATATATATATATATATATATATATATATATATATATATATATATATATATATATATATAT
>NW_026406989.1:0-205 GCF_001194135.2 Octopus bimaculoides | reverse complement strand
TATATATACGTAAGTAGATGCATACATGCATACATGCATACATATATGCATGCATGCATGCATATATGTATTTAGATAACCCCACACGCAAGAAAAGAAATGTTTCTAGTTGAAGTGAGGATGTTTATCAGTGGATTGATAGTTTAACAAAACTTTGAAACGAGACATCGGGTCTAAGTCGTAATGAACTCTTTTTAAAACATAT
>NW_026406988.1:0-1866 GCF_001194135.2 Octopus bimaculoides | reverse complement strand
AGAGCTGGCTGTATCCTGAATAGAAATTACCTTATTCAATTCAAAAGACGTCTTTTCAAGAGAATTCTTGGAGCTTGAACTCTTGAACCTTACCCTAAACCTATGTAGGCAAAACACACATAAGAAGTGACTCTAAAGTAAAATCGCACAATACACTAAACCATGGGTACAAAGTGTTAACCTCTATTTTTTTCTTTTTTTCTTTCTTTGACTTCTCTAAAAATTCTTTTCAATATTTGATTAGATACATAGAAACCGGCTATATTTTAAATCACTCACTGTAACAAAAATATTAAGCATTCTCTAAAATATACTTTTGTGCCTTTTCCAACTTTATTTAGTCTTTTAACAATATATATGTGTGCGTGTGTGTATGTATGTATTCACACACACACACATATATATGTGCATATATATATATATATACTTTATTTAAAAGCAGCAGAAATATAACAAAAGACTGTTACTCGGAGTTTCACGTTCCCGTTCATCGGACAGTTTTGTATACATATATATACTCCAAGAGAGTTAGGGGTTGAGAATCCAACCCACTAAGGGATAATATATATCCATTATACTGCTGGGAGGGTACCCGATTATTGTTACACTAGTGTTTTACCAAGTGCAATAAGTGGGTGCGAGTAAAAGAGGGTTTTACCCTAAATTTATATAGCAGTAAGAAAATGGAGGGGAATATGAGGTACTCATCAACTTCCAGACACTGTACTCTGTTGATTAATCCGTTTATTTTACAACCAAGAGGACAATAAAGACAATATACAGAGATGTCCTTTTAAATTTGAAATTTTAATTGTTAATATGACATAGTATGTCATAAGTGTCTGTATATTGTCTTTATTGTCTACTTGGTTGTAAAATAAACGGATTAATCAACAGAGTACAGTGTCTGCAAGTTGATGAGTACCTCATATAACCCTCCATTTTCTTATTGCTATATATATATATATATATATATATATATAAATTAACAAACTAAGGAAAATAATTCCTTCAAAGGGGTGTGTAACACATCCAAATCACGGGTACGTCAGTTGAATACCATATAAATATGGGTATATTGCAAATTACAAAGATAAAATTAGATAGAGAGATACAATTGACAATCCAATAATTTATTTATATTATAATATAACATAATATAACAAACAATTACTAAAACATTAAAATGTCAACAATTTATTTCGACTTATATACATTTTTTGATATATATAAGTCTCATCAGAGGCAGAGTTTAAAGATGGACGAAATTCCGTGTGAAAGGACGACTGCATTGTAAAAAATTAATTGAAATGTATTATGAGCGTGAGCGTTAACTATTCAATTACTTATCAATTGCAATTAAAAAACAGCAAAAATTTTTAACGGACAAAATAATTAAGCAATTGTAATCTACAACTATCGAAATATATTTCTATACATCTCAAAAAATATTAATCCAAACTCGTTTATGTCTAAGAGATTCTTTGCTGTTATAATATACAACAATGATATATATGTGTATATAATTAAGTATTAGGGTCATGCTTTATCTAGAACTGTAATAAAACGTGTAAAAAAACATACTATTTATAGTCATTTAATTTAAGAATAATAATATTAATTATTTTATCGTGAGCAATCCTTAACACTTGCTTTGTGATATTACTTAATTTTTTTTTTATTTACAGAGTTCTCCCTTCCATGATATACAAATAATAATCCTTATTTAAGTAACTCCAAATCCGGTTACTTCTAAAAAACTAATAAAATGTTGATATCCATTATTATAGCCTAACTCTATATCTATGGGGTATTTAGGAATTTCAACCATGTTTCGTGGTCTGCTACCACAATAGCTCCTTTATA
>NW_026406986.1:0-206 GCF_001194135.2 Octopus bimaculoides | reverse complement strand
TCATTCTTGAATGTAATGATAGTAATGGGAAATTAAGTTATTGAAGTATTGATGTTGCATTAAGAGTGAATATTTCTTTATAAACAATGTTTTTAGTTTTATTTTATGGTGCATAAGCAAAAAGATTTGCTTTTGCTCCCACACGTGATGCCATGTGAAAAGCATGGCTGTTGAAGTTGCAATCCAGCAACTTTTAGTGTTTGGCC
>NW_026406985.1:0-451 GCF_001194135.2 Octopus bimaculoides | reverse complement strand
TATATATATATATATATATATTTATTTATATGTATGGATGTATATCTATTTATGTGTGGGTGTATATATACATATATATATATATAGTATATGTACATATATTTATAAGTGCGTGTGTATACGTCTGTGTAACACTATTTAGGTACATGTAGGCTTATTTTACATACGTGCGTATGTATATATTTATATGTACATCGCCAGTAACATTCACAGACATACATACATGCATGCACGTGTGTATATATAAATCGGAGTATGTATGTTTATATCTGTACATGAATATACACGTATGAATGTATGTACGTTCGTATGTATGTATGTATATATCTATCTTTGTATGTATGTACGTATGTATGTCTACATATTATATATTTAAGTCTACGTATTTATGTGTGTGCATTAGTGTGTGCCTGTGTATATATATCGTTTGATGAGATTTTAACTTCAAGTT
>NW_026406984.1:0-288 GCF_001194135.2 Octopus bimaculoides | reverse complement strand
GAGAAGATATGAATAATAACAATAAATGGAGCAAAACGCATATAAATAAACTTTCCTTTAATTCCTACACATGTTTCAAAATATATGAGAGGTCTTCTACAAAGAAGTAAGAGCTGCTGGAATTCCTCATATATTCATCTTCAGGGAATCAACATATAAAAGCAAGACAAATGCGAAATGATGCGGTAACTTACGAGCTAAGATGTTACATGGCCAAGTGACCGTTAGAACTTTGTTTACATAGGATCGCGGTTTCGATTCCCAGACCGGGCGTTGTGAGTGTTTATT
>NW_026406983.1:0-213 GCF_001194135.2 Octopus bimaculoides | reverse complement strand
CCCCCCAGTACTCCACTGGTACTTATTTTATCGACCCCCCCGAAAAGATGTAAGGCAAAGTCGACTTCAGTGGAATTTGAACTCAGAATGTCTTTAAGACAGATGAAATGCTGCTAAGCATTTTTGCCCAGCATGCTAACGATTCCATCAGCTTGCTGCCTTGAAATAAAAATAATAATAATAATAATGATAATAATAATAATAATAATAATA
>NW_026406982.1:0-416 GCF_001194135.2 Octopus bimaculoides | reverse complement strand
ATATATATACTTATATGTTTACATATATATGTATTACGCATGTATGCATATGTGTGTGCATGTATGCAAGTTTGCATGCATTCGTGCATGTAATGATTTCATAAAATGTAACTTCAGGGTTCCCCAACACGAAAATTTCATGGTATCATTGAATGTGAGGGCTCGTAATTCTGTAATTATTTTAAAGTTTTTCGTCTTAACATGGTTTGGTGGTGTTTCCTGAAAATTTTATTCCATTATTACACCAATATTGAAAGCCATATCTCAGAGTACTAGGCAAAGAAAATGCGAAATAATTAATTCAAACTCTTTTACAAGAATACCATCGACCACTAATACATTTTTTATAACTTCTTCAATAATTCTAGCTTTAGAAAGAATTGTCATGATTACACATATAAAAGAACGGCTTGCAA
>NW_026406981.1:0-510 GCF_001194135.2 Octopus bimaculoides | reverse complement strand
TAATCACAAAATTTTAAATTACCACAAAAAGAGTTTCTTCTGGCTAATAGCTTCACTCTCATTCTTTCAAGCCACCAACTCTGACAGTGCCTTTTCAAAGAATGTGCAACTTAGCTATATAAATGATCGTTAGCGTCTTCAATACCTGCCCCGTTCTCTCTCGATGTCTTCAAGATTATATTCAGTTTCGTAGATACATAGAAGCTCATTTTATTGCGTCTACAAACAAAAGTACAACGCCTCTGTCCTTGACAAGTATCGTCCTCTTGTATTGATTTCCAACATCTCAAACACGATAGAGATACTGACAAAATTCTTCAAGAATTCTCTCTCTCACCTCCTCCCTCAAATGTTGTTACTTAATGACCAATATTTCGGCTTTCCTAAAGATATATCTACTGGAAACTTATTTTCCTATGTTATGCACCACTGATGTTATGCCAATCAGGAGTTTCCTGAAAGTAAAACTTTTCTTTAATGCATATTGCTCTCAACATCCCCAAAAGTATT
>NW_026406980.1:0-277 GCF_001194135.2 Octopus bimaculoides | reverse complement strand
ATTTAACATATTCCCCTCTCAGATTCACACACTTATTGCAGCGATCCTTCGGTTTTTCTGAGCCCTGTAAAAGAACTCGGAATGTTGGACCTCTAACCAGGCCTTTCGTGACATCCTTAAAGCCAGGGACTTTTCATCAATTCCTCGTAGAGTAGAAATACTTATTTCTAGAGTAAAAGTAAATACTCTTGATAAAGCAAGTCAATTACGACAGTTTGTTAAAAAAAAATGGCTGTGTGGTAATTAGCTTGCTTACCAACCACATGGTTCCGGGTTC
>NW_026406979.1:0-310 GCF_001194135.2 Octopus bimaculoides | reverse complement strand
GTACAGACCGTTAAATAAATATAATTCTCAGAATCGTATACTAGTTGTTCCCCATGAATGGAGCACGTGTACACGGTTCTGTTAATTATATTTATGGTAAGATTCAAAAGTCTTCGTTTTTGCGCGCTAAATCCGGAAATATCTCTGCAGAAAATGGTATCTGCATCGAATATACCAACTTTGAGAACGTAGTTATGGTTAATTAAATTAAAACAGTAGGGTAAAAAAAAATGAATAGTAATTACTTGTTCCCTGGTATTAAATAGAGGATCTTTTTTAAAACGGGGGCCACATTTTTCATTAATGTTTT
>NW_026406978.1:133-259 GCF_001194135.2 Octopus bimaculoides | reverse complement strand
TATATATATATATATGTGTGTGTGTTTCTGTGTGTATACGTATATTTATCTGTGTGTATATATATCTATATGCTTATGTGTATTGTGTGTGTGTGTATGTATGTATGTATGTATGTTTTTATATCT
>NW_026406978.1:0-116 GCF_001194135.2 Octopus bimaculoides | reverse complement strand
CATGTGTATATGTATATGTACATGTGTGTGTTTGTATCTATATATATCTATGTGTCTATATATATGTGTGTGCATGTGTATGTATCTATGTGTATGCTTGTATCTATGTGTATGTA
>NW_026406977.1:0-635 GCF_001194135.2 Octopus bimaculoides | reverse complement strand
ATATATATACATGTATATGTGTGTATGTGTGAGTAATTCCTTAATTTAATTCTTTAAAATGCTTCAGCTTCAATGCTGTGGTCATGCAGGGGTACCAACGTTGAATGTGCTACACCATTATTTGAAACCTCCTCTGATATGTGGTATTTGGTCAATGAGGGAGTTCGGTGCCGCTGCCCTAGTCTGTGTTTCCTGCCATGAGGCAGATTCGTCTGGAACCCTTGACAGGAAAAAATTCAATTTTTGCTTTAAAGACACTCACATCCACACCATGCAGGTCTCTTAGGCATTTTGGAAAGATATTAAAGAGCTGTAGACCCTTGAAGCCCAAGCTGTTGCAGTATCTGGTCCTGTAATTTGATGGCGATTTTGGGATCTTTGACACTATGCAGTGGCACCCCGTTCTACTCTTTGAATAACTTTCAATGACAAAGTTTGGTACAAGGAATTTCCAGATATATACCACGGCATGTTTTTCTCGCCTTCGTTCTAAGCAGAAGAGTTTTAATTTTTTCAGTCTTTCCCAGTATCTGATTCGTTGCATTGAGACGATTTTCTTAGTGTAGCTTTGTTGGATTGCTTCGAGTTTCGCCGTGAATTTTATATTGTGTGGTGACAATAGCTGGAAGTAGTAT
>NW_026406976.1:0-371 GCF_001194135.2 Octopus bimaculoides | reverse complement strand
TCTACGCAGGCTCTGCAGTGACGACCATGACTTTGAGACTCAGTCTCATCATCTTTGGGAGTAAAATTTGCTCAGTATAGGTCACGTAGTTGGTGAAGTAGAGAGTTTGAAACATAGGTAACAGGTACTATTTTCAAGAAATTTTTCCTTAAATTTGACCCGATTGTAATTGAAATAGCTAATAAAATATCTGGATAATTTATGGCGAAGAAGCTATAGTAAAGAAGCTATAAAGAACATTTTATGTTGATTTTTCAGATTTAGTTGATTTTCATTAATTTCATATTATGTGCTATTTTCCCACAATCCTTCTTTCATTTGACCAATTTTGTTGCAGTTCTGATGTCTGAGGATGAATGTTAATGTGTGAC
>NW_026406975.1:2486-2999 GCF_001194135.2 Octopus bimaculoides | reverse complement strand
ATATATATATATATATCTGTCTATCTGTCTTTTATTTGTTCCACTCATTAGACTACGATCATCCTGGGGCACTGCCTCGCCGAACTTTGTCCAAATAAATCGGTGCCAGTACTTACCACTTTTTAAGCCTGGTACTTATTCTATCAGTCGTTTTTGCCGAACTGCTTGCTAAAGGAAAAATAAGCACACAGACCCTGGTTGTCAAGCGGTGGAAGGGCGCAAAAACTGACATACAGGCGTTTTCCGCGGGCGCACTCACGCACTGAGAAACACTCACACACTCATAGACACAGACACAAGGTTCTGGTCGGCCGTGGGGTATAGTAGAGGACAATTGTCCAAAGTGTCATCCAGTCGGTTTGAATCATATGCAAACTTCTTACTACACAGTCACATATGCGCATACATGTATGCATGCATGTATGTATGCATGTATGTATGTATGTATGTATGCATACATGCATGCATGCATATATATATATATATATATATATATATATATATATATATATA
>NW_026406975.1:0-1298 GCF_001194135.2 Octopus bimaculoides | reverse complement strand
TATATATTAGCAATATTATCGATAATGACCGAAATTGCGTTTGACCCTCTGCCGATAACTGACGAGGAATTGGTGACCTTCTGTGTTTTCTCTTCGCCCGTGTATTTGGTATATGTGCGTTTGTTTTTTTACTACACGTTTTTTTAAAATAACACACACACACACACACACACACACACACATATATTAGAGAAATTGTACAAAATGTATAAATAGATGATGAGTAAAGCACCGGCACAGTTTAGAGCACTTTGGGATTGAGTTTTAGTTTCTCAATGGTCCACTTCTCCTCAGCTGCTCTTTGTTAATGTTGGTCATAAAGCTTTTTTGGAGGTTGTGTTTTTTCGATTCGAGTGATGCAATGACAGTCGAATGGGTGCGTTGCTGCTGGCAGTATTTAAGTTGGTTGATTTTCTTGTTGATTCTTTTTACTTTTCTGATAATTGCTCTTCTATTTTTAGGAATTCTGCACTTAGATTTGTATACTGATCTTAATGGAGTATGTTTTGCGCATATATTTATTACACTATCTACAAATGTCAGCCATGATGTGTTTATGTTGGTGGTGGTGTGTGCGTGCGTGAAGCCCCAATCAACTTGTGAAAGATCCTGATTGATCGCATCCCAGTCTACGTTATGAAGATCCATAGTGTCACATGGATGCGCTGGAGAGATGTCATTGGATTTGATCTTTGGGTGGTAGAATCTCACATCGCAGAGAACTGTGTCATGGTTTGACAGTAGTGGTGCTTTTTCCACTGCAATGTTGTGGATACAGCGTGGTTACTGAACACTAGGTCCAAGACGTTTTTGTGACACCGTGCTGGTTCGAGAACAAGTTGGGTCAGGAAAAACTCATCCATGAAATCAAAGGGCAATCCAGAAACAGCTGTAAACATCCCAGAAACAGCTGTAGGAATTATTATTTATTTTTGCTTCTTCGATTCACCATTAAAATAATTTAAATGATCTGATAAGCTTGTCCTACCTTGGTTTTGTTTTCTTCTTCCTTTAATTTATTCCTGCTCTCCCTCTCTCTACTCGGAAGTAGGATACGGATCCCCAACCCCAGTCCCTCTGTGAACTTGAATCCTAGTAGCTTATCAGTTGGAGCTCTCACACAGCGTACCTATTAGTTTAGATCACCAGTTGCCTAAACACTTCCTAATCTCTCCCGCTCTCTCTCAAACAGAGAGATAAATACATAGATAGACAGACAGGCAGACTGACAGACACATAGATGGATAGATAGCGGCGAGCTGGCAGAAACGTTAGCACGCCGGGCGAAATGCTTAGCG
>NW_026406974.1:0-495 GCF_001194135.2 Octopus bimaculoides | reverse complement strand
ATATATAAACATATTTTAATTAATTTTACCTTAACCGGTTGATAGCAGGCTAACTACCTGATAAAACGTAGCGTAGGTTTTATCTTTAATTTTAACAAAATATCTCATTTCACTCAAACCCAAACTAGTCACTGCTGAATTAAACAGTTATTAACACGTGGTCGAAATAAACTGAACCAGATTTTTGAATTTTCATTCTGTATATAAGTACGGACAGCGTGTTTACGGTGTGGAGCTGGTCGTGTTCCATGGGTATGTGTTTTTGTTCATTTTTATGTGGATTGATCTAGTTATATTACACTGATGACAGAATAAGGGAATACCCGTAATCTTGAAATCAATTGATATGTAACTGAACTGTTTCTTGAATCTGTTTCGTTTAACGAGTACGGCGCGTGTTATTTTATGGTGATTGTTTAGTAGATTTTAGACATTGACGTCTGCTTCTAGCATGTAGGAGACTTGTACATGTACTTGTTTGCCCTTTATATATAT
>NW_026406973.1:0-1082 GCF_001194135.2 Octopus bimaculoides | reverse complement strand
TAATAATAATAATAATAATGATAATAATAATAATAATAATAATATTAATTGATAATGATAATAAAAATAATACTAATATTAATAATAATAATACTAATAATGATAATATTTAATAAGTGTAATAATTAGTAATAATAATTAATAATAATAATAATAATAATAATAATAATAATAATAATAATAATAATTAATAATGATAATAAATATAATAATAATAATAATAATAATAATAATAATAATAATAATATTTAATAATAACAATAATAATAATAATAATAATTCATAATAATAATTCATAATAATAATAATTAATAATAATAATAATAATAATAATAATTAATGATGATAATAAAAATAATAATAATAATAATAATAATAATTAATAATAATAATAATTAGTAATAATAATAATAATAATAATAATAATAATAATAATAATAATAATAATAATAATAATAATAATAATGACTGTCCCAATCGATATAAACGTATCTGTCAAGACCTACCAAAAACTGAGCAAATATAAAGATCTTGAAATAGAAATTAGCAAAATGTGGAATCTGAAGACGAAAACAATACCTATTGTTATAGGTGCCCTGGGAATGACAGCGAAACGGGCTGATTACTCCCTAGATCAGATTCCAGGAAACCCCAAAATGGCTGAAGTTCAAAAGGTAGTGCTCATGGGAACTGCCCATATCCTGCGTAAAATACTGTCTATGTGATCTTAAATTTTAAAGCAAACACATCATTTTCTTATAGTTTCTTAAACATTCACTTGAACAAAACTGTACAAATCCAAATATATGGTACCCTTGGCATAACACCTACATGAACTTCTAACTTGTTGTCTCTTGAGGTCTCTGGGTGAGACTTGGATCCAACTTGTACAAATGCAAAACAAAAGTCAAACATAAAATAATAATAATAATAATAATAATAATAATGATTTTGACTTGAGGATCTGTCTTAGTCTGAGAAAGCGCTCCACCCTTACATTTCCATGTCGTTTCTGTTCTCCTTCAATTTATCCATTATTATCAATATTATTATTATTATTATTATTATTATTATTATTATTA
>NW_026406971.1:0-212 GCF_001194135.2 Octopus bimaculoides | reverse complement strand
TATATATATATATATATATATATGAATATGCATGTGTATATATATATATAAATAGGCATGTATATATATATGTGTGTGTGTGCATGTATATATGTATACAAATATATATATATATATGTATGTATATACATGTATATATATGTATATATATGCATATATATTTGTATATTATATATATATGTATATATATATATATATATATATATATATAT
>NW_026406970.1:0-348 GCF_001194135.2 Octopus bimaculoides | reverse complement strand
TTATTATTATTATTATTATTATTATTATTATTATTATTATTTTCATCAGTTGTTGTTACATGAAGATTAAAACAGATTGAGCGAATGTCGCCATCGAAATTACCATTTCAGAAATATGAGGAAAATGAAACTTAGATTAAAAGCCATTCATTATAATCAATTTTTAAGTGAGAGGAAACATTCATAAGGCTAGAATTAAAGCATTTATATATAAATTGAACAAATAATACACGTAGAATACATGTATATTACATGTGTGTATAAGTATATACATACATACATACACATATATACATACACACACATTACATACATGCAAGTATATACGTATGTTTGTTTCTATCACAC
>NW_026406969.1:0-291 GCF_001194135.2 Octopus bimaculoides | reverse complement strand
TGTATGTATGCATGAATGTATGTATGTATGCATGCATGAATGTATGCATGTATGTATGTACGTATGTACATGTGTGTGTATATTTTATTGGCCCAAGCATGACTGCATGGTCAAGGCACTCACTCTGCAATCCCATTGTGTGAGAGTCTGGGAAAGTATTTTCAATGATAGCCACAGGACAACCAATGTCTTGTAAGTGAATTAGGTAGAGGGTAAAATGTAGAACCTGTTATATATTTATATCCATATCTATACACACATGCACACACACAAATGCACACACACACACAC
>NW_026406968.1:0-273 GCF_001194135.2 Octopus bimaculoides | reverse complement strand
ACAAGTAAAATAGTATATATGACTAATGTGTTAAGAACACCTACATTGCATATACAGAGTGATCTCCCTTACCTTGTGAATTACAAACAACGCTTATCCATAGCAAAAATTTTAAATATAATACTTTAAATACAATATATTAATTTACTCTATATTGGGTCAGTACACGGCTACTTTTATATTTGCATAAAATATAATAATGCTATCTTCCAATCAGTATATTAAAAATACAAATACAAAACCGGGAAGAAAAAAGGAAAAAAGAAGAAAATA
>NW_026406967.1:0-331 GCF_001194135.2 Octopus bimaculoides | reverse complement strand
TATGTTCTGTACGAATACTTTTTTCACCCCTAAATATTTATATTTCTATATAAATTCATTAGTTGCTATAATTTATTTGTTTCTCTTGCATATTCTTAGTTAATGTATGTGTATGCAAATATAGTATTGGTATATCCCATTTATGTTCATTAGAAATTAAATAAATAAAAATTTTTTTAACATGTACGAATATTTATTTCCCCCCATACCCTAGCGATTCAGCAAAAGACACTGATAGTATAAGTACTAGGCTTGCAAAGAATAAATCCTGTGGTCCATTTTTTTTCGACCAAAGGCGGTGCTCCAGCATGGCCGCAGTCACATGACTGAA
>NW_026406966.1:951-1126 GCF_001194135.2 Octopus bimaculoides | reverse complement strand
ATTGTCAGCTGGACTTGCGGTTGATGAAGCTTTCGGTACAGGGAAGATCGGTCCCTGTTGAGGTGATAAAGCGAACCACGCCCGGTAGCGAGGTAAGAGCGCTACGGACGACAGTGGTACCACCGCGGTCGGAAAAGCTGCTCAAGTGTCGTGTGAGCAATCCGACTGATGGCTG
>NW_026406966.1:0-941 GCF_001194135.2 Octopus bimaculoides | reverse complement strand
GTCGGAAAAGCTGCTCAAGTGTCGTGTGAGCAATCCGACTGATGGCTGTCTGGGGCTGGTGGAGCCCGACAGACGAGGCAAGTTGAAAGCTAGAGTGAGGGTCGGACGGACCCTGGAAGCAGGAGCTGATAAAGTGCTGGATGTAGCAGCCAACTCTTCTACAGTGGCACAGAAGATTTGTAAAGGGCAAATCTTGGGACTGTGCCAGGCAGTGGACCAGCGGCAAAGTCAGTTGCATTGTGCAGGAAGAGAAGGGCACATTAAAAAGTGTAGACGTACCACAGTGACTGGATCAGTAGCTACCGGAGAAGTGCAACAGAGGCAGATGGAAGATGCCGACTTAGGGCCAGTGGTAGAGTGGCTGCAGCGGGGATCAGGAAGACCACCAGGGGAGGAACTGCCCAGGGAAACCTCCAGCTATGTGAAGTATCTGCAGGAAAGTCTGACTGAGGTACACCAGCAAGTTAGAGAAGCCCTGAAGTTTTCAGGTGAAGTAATGAAGCGTCGGCACGACACCAGGGCTAGTGAAGCCAACTTTAAGGAGGGTGATGAAGTGTGGTTTCATAACCCTCAAGCGGAAAAGAGGACAGTCACCGAAGTTGCAGAGTCCATGGGAAGGGCTTTATACAGTAATAGATCGCCTGTCCGATGTGACATACCGGATTCGAGGAGGCAGGAGAACTTCTCCGAAAACTGTACACGCAAACCGTCTGTGGAAGTACCATGGCTCTGGACAGTTCAGCTGGAACACACCTACAGGGGTTGGATTCACTTGCTAAGAAAGTCTGAAAGAGAAAAGAATCGATTTAGGAGTAGAAATGTTTTTTGTTTTTGTCGGGACGACAAAGAACTAGGGAAGGGGTAGTGATGCGACGACCGAAGATGCAATTAGCATTATATCCCTATCTCCTGGGCTGGGTTTTGAACCCGTACTCTGGTCA
>NW_026406965.1:0-418 GCF_001194135.2 Octopus bimaculoides | reverse complement strand
GTGTGTGTGTGTGTGTGTGTGTGTGTGTGTGTGTGTACATACATACATACGTACATACATGTATATGTATATTTCTGCATACATATTGTCTTCATTATCACTATAACCAGCTGGATTCCTGCCTAAAATACATGCTCTCAACAACAATTATCCAACACCACTTTTTTTCCTGTCGTTCTTAATTTTCATTTGGTTCTATATAATTTTTGTCATTTTCATTTCTTATTCTGCCAAGCTCTAGAAGGTGATTCACGGACGTCTTGCCTTTCTTTTCCTCCTCCGTTTTCTAATCCATAGTGTCTTTCAAATCTTTCTTCTGGTCTTCTTCATCTATGGTCTACCCATCTTCACTTACGTATCTCTATTTGTTGACCGATGAGTTCCTGATTGGCTTTGATGCGAGCTCTTCTAATGTTTA
>NW_026406964.1:0-670 GCF_001194135.2 Octopus bimaculoides | reverse complement strand
ATAAATATACAAAAACTCAAAAGCTAAAGTAGTGAGATGAAATATTTACAATGATGTGTATGTGAACATGGATTGAAATATGTACTAAAAACAAAATTGATTATGCGTTCCCATTTAGGCGTAAATTGTATGTTTTGGGGAAATAAATTTTCTTTATTTAAACGTTCTTGTACAGAATTTGTTTCTTTGCACTGGTAGATGGGGAAAACTGTGAAGTTTGGTTGGATATTACCTGCATATCTCTCTATGTGTTCACTCAAAAGAATCTGTCTGTACTGTGGTAAATGGATCTATTCCTTATGTAGTGTGGTTCTCCGTCAAAGTACCATACTTGTCTGTCCTATATAATTATATCCACAACCCGAACAAGTTAAAACATAAATTAAATTCTCGGAAGCACATGTGAAGTTGGTTTTAATTGTGAACCTCTCTCCTTGTTTGAATAGGAAATCCGAACCTTCTTGTAGGTTCCAAAGTTTGGACGGCCACACTTTTTACCCATTTGTTTCGTGGCTGTTGTGAAAAGCATCGCATTTATCAGAAGCTTTTTCAGCGACTTGTGTTGCTTTTTTGCATTTGATGAATTTATATTTTCAGAATGTTCAGTTTTGGAAGCCTAGTGAGCATAGGTAAATTTTGTACAATAGTGTGGTATGCCTCATTGTTTCTA
>NW_026406963.1:0-238 GCF_001194135.2 Octopus bimaculoides | reverse complement strand
TTTATTGATAGTACTGCAATGTTCGTATGTTTTATTGTGATATACAGTGTGTGTACAGTTAGCTATACGACTATTACTATCATCCAGCCTGCTTCCAGTATAGTGGTTTGGTTACTGTTATACTTAGTAGTATTACTGGTTAGTAGTATATATCCCGGAAAGGATAGCACGGTTACAGGAGTGTTGTAGAAATATCTAATGAAGACTTGTTTGGTTGCGGGTTCTATTCTCAGACCCA
>NW_026406962.1:0-817 GCF_001194135.2 Octopus bimaculoides | reverse complement strand
ATATCTGTAAATAATGTGACAATTATTCGGTAGCTATAATAAAACCCCGCCATCTCTTCAGTTATCTGGCCATCGAAAAAATGTTATGAAAATGACCGTTAAATAAAAGGGAAATTACTGTGCGATTGACCGTTATTAAGACAAAGAGTTATTAGAATGACCGCTACGTGTAGGGAGGGAGTAACGGTAAGGGAGTAAAATTGTCCATAGTATTCGCGTAGGCGCACAAGTCCATACTTACACATGCGCGCCCGCACGCCCACATGCATGCGCCTATATGTATATGCTCATCCACCCTCACTTGAAAAGCACCTTCTTTTTTTACAGTTTTTTTCTGTATTTTGGCTTTAGCCCTGAATTTCTTGTGCATGTGCGCATATAGACGTGTTTATGAACCTTTTTTTGTAAGCGTGTGTGTGTGTGCGTGCAAGCGTGTATTCGGGTATGTATATATATTTTGGCGAATGTGCGGGTAAGCATGTGTGTGTTTCAAGTAAGGGTGGATGAGTGTATACATATAAAACGCATGTACGGGGGTGTGCGGGCGCACATGTGTATGCATGGACTTTTGTCCTTCCGAGAATACTATGGACATTTTTACTCCCTTACCTTTACTCCCAACCTTGACTTAGCGGTCATTCTAATCGTTGTTTTATCTTAATAACGGCCAATCACACAGTAATTGCCCTTTGTTTAACTAATATTTTTCATAACATTTTTTCGATGGCCACATAACTGAAGACATGGTGGCGTGGGTTTCCGCCCCGACATATAAATTCCTCTATTTACATAATATCGAGGTCTCTTTCTTTCTTTT
>NW_026406961.1:0-240 GCF_001194135.2 Octopus bimaculoides | reverse complement strand
CTGGCAATAGCCACGCTCAAATGGTGTTTTTTATGTGCCACCTGCACAGGGGCCAGTCTAGTGGCACTAGCAATGACCTCGCTGGAATATTATTTCACATGCCACTGGTACAAGTGCCAGTAAGGCGACGCTGGTAACGATCACGCTCGAATAGTGCTTTTTACATGCCACCAGCACAGAAGCCAGTCAACTGCTCTGGCAACGATCATGCTCAGATGGTGCTCTTAGCGCTCCACTAGC
>NW_026406960.1:321-777 GCF_001194135.2 Octopus bimaculoides | reverse complement strand
CATTTTGGGTGTGTTGTTTGTAATAAAAGACAACTAGAATACTACTAATTTAATGTTTAGATCAATTGATTTTATTGTTATATTTACAGTATATGATAGCATACATACAATAAGCATTGTTTGTTTAGATTCATATCTTCTTTTAACAAGTTAGATAAAATACTAAAACAGGGAGATGCTTGTTGAAGACCATTTAACATAATATACAAACATTATAAATACCTTCCAAGCATTTTTCTGAATATAGCTATTAAATTGCTGTTCAAAACTAGGCATATTCTTGTACACAAACTGTTAAATAGCATGTGCAGAGATGGATAACAACACCATAAACTACACCACTCTAACATTAGATGATAGGTATACAATATATATGCATGTGTGTTTATGTGTTCGTGTATATATGTGTGTGCATTTGTTTGTGCAGCTGTATGTGTGTGTACAGGTATATGTGTG
>NW_026406960.1:0-311 GCF_001194135.2 Octopus bimaculoides | reverse complement strand
GTGTGCATTTGTTTGTGCAGCTGTATGTGTGTGTACAGGTATATGTGTGTACATGTGTAGGCACAACATTTTAGAAGTCATTAATTTATACCTCAATGATTCTCTTTTTAGTTTCTTTAAATTCTCATTTGGAAACATATTTATCAATCCAATACTACATTCCAATAAAATATCATATTTGTTAACTAATAATCACCTGCATTATTGATTGGTTGTGGTATATTGTTTTCCATTTCTTTATATGCCATCAGCTGCAATCAAATTACATTCAAAATACTTGAGAATTTACAATACTTGATCATATACATAAG
>NW_026406959.1:0-401 GCF_001194135.2 Octopus bimaculoides | reverse complement strand
AATAATAATAATAATAATAATAATAATAATAATAATCCTTTCTACTGACGGCACAAGGACTTCAAATTTTGTGGGAAGAGGTAAATCGATCTTATCGATCTCAGTACTTCACTGGTACTTAATTTATCGACCCCCGAAAGGATAGATAGATAGATAGATAGACATACAGACAGACAAACAGACAAATAGATGGATGGATGGATAGACAGACAGACAGACAGATATATGGATAGAAAGATAGACATACAGACAGACAGAGATAGATAGATGGATAGAAATGTTTATATACATTTGCTCATTATATATACACGTAAAGGTAGTGTTGCATGCCCAGACGCGCGCACACCCACTCACACACACACACACACACACACACGCTCTCTCTCTCTCTCTCTCTCTCT
>NW_026406958.1:0-1103 GCF_001194135.2 Octopus bimaculoides | reverse complement strand
TTCGCCACGATAGATCGCAGACTAATACACATATTTGTTTTCTCTCCTTGTTTCTCTGTTTATTTCTGTATTCCTTTCCATTGAAGAGCGTAGGCTCGAAACGTTTAAGGCTTTCTCTATTCCCGAGCGTTATACTAATACATCCATTTGCTGTTTACACCACCTGTCTTCGTCTGTTGTTTTTTCGTGAATTCTCCCGTACATAGCACACGCTCGCGTGGTCGCACCAGCTAATCCTGTTTCTACTCATCACACACTAACTTCTGAACTCTAACTTCTTTTCATTCTGGACTATTTATTCTGGACTTTTTTATTCTGAAGTTTGCACTCTCCGGCTGCACCTCTCCTGCCTACGGATTAAGCTGTACCTATAGAGAAATTTGAAAAGACAACACGAAACTGGTTATTTCTCAAAATACGATGTTTATATACCAATAAGATTTTATAACATTTTTCTAACATTTTTCTAACTTTTTCTGACATAATTTAAATATATACTTTAACCATGTAACACAAGCCTTCTGTAGTTTTCTCACTCTTATTATCTTTTATACATCCAACCACGTGCTTTCACATACCAACTTTCTCACCCATATATATATATATATATATATATATACATATATATATACGTCTGAGTGTACGTATGTATATGCGTACATCACGTCCACATATATGTGAAGATTTCTATATATGTATGCAAATATACTCACACGCACACGCAAACACACACACACACACATATCCTGAAATACAGTTTGACACGTTCTTCAGTCTTTGACACCGAGCTAGATCATTTATGCCGGTACCTTTACCTATTTAATACTTTAGAGAAAGAGAAATGTTTCGTGAACGGAATGGTATGTCTATGAGGACCTTACAATTTGTTAAAAACGCTTACTAAAAGAATATTTTGGGTGGTGGAGATACAGAAACGTAGGTAGTTCATTAAATTACGGAATTAAATCAGTAGAGAGATTGCTAAGCAAAGCATAATTGGAGGAGACTGGAGAAAGTAATATAATTGCGATCTGAGGGTTAAAAAGAAAGGCTCTCCACCCCACAGATTTTCTTTCCCTCAGTCTAACTCACACTCGCACAAT
>NW_026406957.1:0-363 GCF_001194135.2 Octopus bimaculoides | reverse complement strand
TATATATATATATATATATATATATATATACATGCGCATATAAAGAAAGCCAGAGATAAGAGTGCATATGAATGTTCGCTTGCATTCATATATATACATACCAGCATACATACCTACATACATGCATACATATACACGTACATACACGTACATACACACATATCATTTTACATGCATATACATACATTCATTGTAAGTCGTAACAAGTCAACTGACCGAATGTTTAATTATTCTTTGCTTGCCACATCTGGCTTCCAGGAATATGTATGTAGCTAGGTCAAGGTCACCGATGTCTTTGTCTTGGAA
This sequence comes from Octopus bimaculoides, assembly GCF_001194135.2. Lineage (NCBI taxonomy): Eukaryota > Metazoa > Mollusca > Cephalopoda > Octopoda > Octopodidae > Octopus > Octopus bimaculoides. The sequence goes on along the minus strand of NW_026406957.1, from coordinate 57 downwards.
TTATATACATGAACACAAACATACACACACACACACACATACACACACATACAGACA
>NW_026406956.1:0-209 GCF_001194135.2 Octopus bimaculoides | reverse complement strand
GACATGCAGGAAGTATAAAACGGCTTCCAGGATATGAAAAGTCTAGATGAAAAGAAAAGGTTACATGTTACCACAGTATTTCTAGTTAAGCGACAGCAGTTAGATAAGAACGTGGAGCTTTTTTTGCTGCGTGGATGAATTTTTGGTGACAGTACCTATAGGTTAAGAATCTATGGGGCACGTGGGCTTATGCGTAAGCGTGTATACAT
>NW_026406955.1:0-627 GCF_001194135.2 Octopus bimaculoides | reverse complement strand
ACGTACTTACGCACGTAGGTATACGTATGTACGTACGCACGCACGTACTAATACGTACGTACGTTCGCACGTACCTGTATGTAAGTACGTCTGTACGTACGTACTTCCGTACGTACGGACTACGTCCTCGCGTACGTACGTACATATATATATGTGCGTATGTAGGCACGTACGTATGTGTACCTACGTACGTACGTATATACGTATATTTACGTACGCACTTATATGTAGGTACACACGTACGTATATGTACGTACGCACTACGTGTATGTACTACGTACGCAGGTACATGTATCTAAGTACGTACGCACGTACGTATCTGTACGTACGCACACACGTATAGGTATGTACGTACTACGCACGTACATATACGTATTTACGTACGTAAGTACGTACCCACGTACCTATATGTGCGTACTATCTACGTACGCACGTACGTATCTGTACGTACGTACGTACGCACGCACGCACGTGTATGTACGTACGTACGTACGCACGCACATGTACGTACGTACATACGCACGCACGTACGTGTATGCACGTACGTACGCACGCACGTACGTTTATGTATGTACGAACGTTCGCACGCACGTACGTGTATGTTTGTACGTATTTACGCACGCACGT
>NW_026406954.1:0-408 GCF_001194135.2 Octopus bimaculoides | reverse complement strand
AAATGGTTTTGATTTACTGTCAGGTGACTTTTGGCCAACCCTGTATATACAGTAAAAATATGTATGTGTATACACCAACATTTTTATCTACGGCTGTTTCAAGTGCATATATTAATTCAAGTGTGCCTATTAGTTATATCTAAATATTTCAAAGCTTCGTATGTCATGGGACCCCAAGAAACTGCATCAGTCAACCAACCCTGAAAAGGAGAACATCACAAGGATCATACTAACATTGCTTACAATCATCTTCAAGGAAATAAAGAACTCACAAATGTGATATCTTCTGTCTTTCATTTCTGTATAGTTCTCGGTTATTAATTTGTGATAGGTTATTAGCAGATCTGGTAGAGCATCAGGCTTAGCATTGTGTGGTTAAGTTCCTTTAGGTACTGAATTCAGTCTCTT
>NW_026406953.1:0-490 GCF_001194135.2 Octopus bimaculoides | reverse complement strand
TATATATATATATATATATATATACAATATTATATATGTTTATATATATTTTAATAATAATATACATATATGTATGTATATATGTTAATTGGTTTATTGTGTGTGTATGTACGGAAGGATAAATATGTGTATTAATAATACGGGTAAAGTACCAAAGAAACAAAATCATAACACCAAACACATGCATGCCGACATTGAAAAACACAGCATAATTTCGTTCCAAATAATTAGGTACTTCTTAAGGTATTTGATAAAAATCATATTTATCTCCAATACACACACATATTTGTATATATACATACATACAATATATCCACGCACACATGTATATACCTGCTATATGCATATACACACACATATATGTGTGTATATATATATGTATACAAGCAGATATGCACATGTAAGTGTGTGGGTGTTTGTATATAATTATATATCTATAAGTGTACTTATATTTTCTGTTAATATATATATATATATATATATATATATA
>NW_026406952.1:0-505 GCF_001194135.2 Octopus bimaculoides | reverse complement strand
CATTTTTTGTCTGATTTTGATGAAAATCGATGAGTGAGCGAGGCTCATTGCCGTGAGTTGATGTCAGCATATGGTGTTAACAAAAAAGCGATAATTGTGCCTAAGCAGTCGTTTTATAGAATCAATAGACTTTTTGTGTGCAAATACCCATAGGGATTTTATTTTTGGCTGTAACTTTCATATTGTCATATAAATGGTCACATTGATTCTATTTTATTACATAACCTAAACACTTTTTTTCAGATTTTGCTGAAATTGGACATGCTGATCAATTTTGTACATAAAGGGGAGAGAAATAAACAAACATCATTTTCAACGGGTCAAGGTACACCCAAAAGTTTGACTGCGATTTCAGACGGTCCAGCAGTTAGGAGTATGTTGAAAGCATTAACCGAGTAAAATCCCAGCCGAACCAGATATAACATCTTAATGTGTAATGGTTGGCATGGGGAACATAGAAGATTTCAATACAAGGTCAGAGTGTCATTAACTTCAATATGGCTTA
>NW_026406951.1:0-282 GCF_001194135.2 Octopus bimaculoides | reverse complement strand
TACAAACTACGGAGCTTATGGACAACACATTGCAAATCAGTGAAGTTCATCACAAATCTGGGTAATTTTTCAAATTAACACCCGAACGATTTTCACTAGGGTGTTAGGGTTACGGTTTTTGAGTCAGGGTTAGGGTTTTAGGGTTACGGTTAGGGTTAGGGTTACGATGAGGGTTAGTGTCATGGTTACGGTTTTAGGGTCAGGGTTAGGGTCTAAGGATTACGGTTACGTTATTGTGCGGGTGTTAATCTGAAAAATTACCAAAATGTGAAAACTACCGAC
>NW_026406950.1:7979-8924 GCF_001194135.2 Octopus bimaculoides | reverse complement strand
TCGTAGCTACTTGTTGAATGCACGGACAAAGAAGGGCTAAGTGCAAGAGATTGTCCCCTTTAGACCGCTATCCGTAGTCGACGTGGTTGATTTGTGGGTTACAGGATTTCAGCAGCAATCCGCTGAAGCGTAAGCAGAGTCCGAAGACTTCTGCCCTAGAATTTAAGATGTTCCTCGGTTTCCAAGCAGCGCCTCTCTAACCACAGGTTCTCGTTCAGGATACTGGAGAGACGATACGTCATGTCCTTGTACAAGTCATGCGTGGCGCATGGAGGACAAAGGGACTCCACGCGTAATCTCATGGACGATCCTAGAAGAACCAGACGACTACATCAAACCTTTGTCCGTGCATTCAACAAATAGCTGCGAGGTCTTTCCTTTCCCCCACTTTGACGAAAGGTTAAAAGCCGCAGGTCATTAGGGTCCGAAGAAACGCCGTAAAGCTAAGCGCTTTATGGACGTGAGCTCCTGGCGAACCCCATAGACCGGCCATGAATATCTTTAATTATTCCACTACTCTATACTTTAGAGCGTGTTTCTTTTTTGTATTTATGATTTTCTGATTTACTGACTATACATACATACATACATACATTCATGCATACATACATACATATATGTATACACGCACATGCACGCATACATATTCATACACATACAAATTCATATATACAACGCTGCGCGCGCGCGCGCACACACACACACGTACACACACACACACGCACGCACACACATACACACACACACACACACACGTGCACTCAGGAAGTGTGACAAGAAATTAGCTTCTCAACAATATGGTTCCGGGTTCAGTCCCACTGCGTGGCACATTGAGCAAGTGTTATCTACTATAGCCCCGTGCCGACCAAAGTCTTCCGAGTGAATTTGGTAAACAAATGGAAACTGAAAGAAGTTTGTCGTATATATATATATATATATATATAT
>NW_026406950.1:6808-7386 GCF_001194135.2 Octopus bimaculoides | reverse complement strand
TCTTGGACCCTGGCCAACATGTCATTATAAAGTTATAATATAATGTCAGCGAATGTCCTGGCACATTCGTACTTTAGTCAACTTCAAGGAAAATCTTACGCTGAACCTACCATTAGCATCAATGGGCAAAGATTGAATGCAGTGAATAAGTTTACGTATCTTTGGAGCACACTCTCCAGAAATGTCATTGACGACGAGGCAAATGCCAAACTTGCTAAAGCGAGCGTTGCTATTGACAAACTTCATAAGAATGTGTGGGGAGGAAAGACATCAGCCTAGAAACAAAGATCAAAGCGTATCAATCCATACTTCTCACATCTCTACTCTTTGATTAAACGTCATGCAAAGAAACTGAGCCATTTCCATGCCGCCTGCCTTAGAACTCTTCTTGGTATAAATGGCAAAACAAAATCCCAGACACTGAAGCACTCAAACGTTTTTGTTTGCCCAGCATCTACACCATCCTGACACGAGTGTTGCTTTGCAAGGTAGGTCATGTAAATTCGCATTCTAGACCACCAGCTCCCGATGGCATTATTATATGCCGAATTCCAACAAGGTAAAGAGCTCCCGGAGGG
>NW_026406950.1:3310-6798 GCF_001194135.2 Octopus bimaculoides | reverse complement strand
GCATTCCAGACCACCAGCTCCCGAAGGCATTATTATATGCCGAATTCCAACAAGGTAAAGAGCTCCCGGAGGGGGGGGGGGTCAGAAAAAGTGCTTCGAGGATATTATGTGTCTCTGAGGGTCTTCATCAACGGTTGTGTCGCATGGGAACAGATGGCTAAGGACAGAAGCAAGCGACGATCATCTGGCCGCAAAGCATGCAAGCCTGCGAGGCCACAGGATTGCTCCAGCTGAGCAACGTAGGCAGGACAGGAAAACCAGTAACACCAAATCTCCAACTACGATCATCATTCCCTGTCCACGTAATCAGAGACACTCTTGGGTGAAGTTTGGCCTGATCAGTCACCAATTCACCAACAGAAACCAACCCCAGCTCTGCTCCTCGTCGCTCTATGTATGTATGTATGTATGTATGTGTGTATGTATGTATGAAAGGTGTATGTATGTATGTATGAAAGGTGTATGTATGTATTTACTTTTCCAAACGATTAAAACGAAGAGATGTGATGATAAAAGACTTTATAAAGCTGATTTATAAACTTTGTTATCTGCCAATCGTTAGTCACAGAAAGATGGGTGGATATGATTACGACAGGTATTTCGATTAACCAAATATATATCATAGGAACAATAAAGAAATCAATACCGAACATTCTTTTAATCTCTCCTGGTTGCTTGCTTTTCTTTTATTCTGTATTCATTTTTGCCTCATATTTCCAATTCTGTTTTGTCGTCTGGTATCGTTGTTACGTCATCAACAGAATCACATTTCTGTTGCCACGGCTCTTCTCTTCCGTTTTTTTTGTTTTTGTCCTTGTTCATCATCATCATCTTCTGCTTCAACCTCCGTCTTCCCTCTTCCCTTTTCTCCTACCTTCCTCCTCTTATTTCTCCCCCGCCCCACCATCACCACCACCGTTGCCGCGTTCGGGGGATTCTCCTCTTCTAATTTTGCTTTTTTATTTTTGCGTCCATCATCCCCGTTCCCTCCTCCTCTTCCTCCTCCTCCCCGTCACCACCACTACAACCATCATCATCACCATCATCCCCGTCACTGTCGTCATCATCATCATCACCGCTACCATCATCATCATCATCATCATCGGCGGCGGCGGCGGCGGCGTCATGGCCGTCGTCGTCGTCGTTGTCATCACGATCTAGCTTATTCAGAATTCTTCCAAATATTTTCTTCATATTCTGAAATACCGTTTCTTCCCCTTCTGAAATCTCCTCCTCCTCCCCCTCCTCCTCCTTCTCCTCCTCACTTCCTGTGTGCATTTAATGTAAAGCAAAACGAAATGCTTCCTTGCCAACAGCCGCCAGTTTGTTTAGTGTTAAGGAGGAGGCCGGGTCTGAATCAAACCCAGGGGCCATGTTGTTGGTGAATTACGGAGATTCTTCTAAGGAATTGAACCCAGTATGGCAGGCCAACAAAATAGGCGTTAGTTCTTCGAAGTAGACACTGCTTACAAAAGTGAATTGTCTCTCCTGGAATTCTTCTTTAGGCTCTTGGGTAGACTTGGGTGTTGAGACACACAAGCGGCAAAGTTCAATGCGTTTGCTCGACTTGTTAGAAAACATAGCCAAATATCCCTCAAATCTTACTGTCTAAGGAAACAAAAGAGCGCATAAAATAAAGTAATAGTTTTATGTGTAGGTAGAGTGTTCAACACACGACTGTGAGGTGGTGGGTTCGATTCTCACTCCAGGTGGCACGTCGTTTACTTTAACACGGCAGCTCATTTACCTTGCACCAGTCATCTCAGCTGAAAGCGTGAATCGTCATCATCATCATCATCAGCAGCAGCAGCAGCAGCAGTAGCAACATAGAGGGATTGATTAACCCTTGCGACGGACTGGCATTTGGATTATTGAGAATTCTTGGACTGGGATCAAACCCGACAAGCCGCTAGTTCTCCCGCCGTAGAACATTGGCAAACTTTTTCCCTTCTACTTTTTCCCTGATTAAATATACCTGTCTCCTAACTTCCCTTCTAACTACCCGATAAAGTGCTCTGCTACCACCACTATTCCCGTCCTTACACGCCTGTTTCTTTGCTCTAATGGCCTTCTCATCAACACTGTTCTATCACCATGTCACCCTAGGTCTGGTTGGGACTTTGCACTAGCTATAAATTTGGTCGGTAGCTCTCAGTAAGTTGCCCTTTATGTTACACGTCTGTAACTCCTTGTCAAATGCTTCAATTAGGATGTCTCAAAGGATCCTTAAACTTTCAAATCTTTCTTTTCTAAACTGGTCTGTTTCTTGGAATCCTTCTAACCTGAAATCTGAAGTCGCTAATGACTAATCTATGTTAAGGGCTACGTTCTTCAGTCAGGAAAGTCTTTGCATTTCTCAGCAACAATTATTCCCTCTTTCTGATGAGAATGTATTCAATCTGCCTAGCATGGTCACCAGATTGATAGGTTATCAGGTGAGTGGCTGGCTTCTTGAAGGTGGTGTTGGGAATCATTAGGCTTAGTGGTTAATGCATTCGGCTAACGATCGCAAGGTCGTGAGTTCGATTCCCGGGGCGCGTTGTGTCCTTGAGCAAGACACTTTATTTCACGTTGCTCTATTCCACTCACCTGGCAAAAATGAGTTGTACCTGTAATTCCAAGGGCCAGTTTTGTCACAGTCTGTGTCATGCTGAATTTCACGTAGAACTACGTTTAGGGTACGCGTGCCTGTGGAGTGCTCAGTCATTTGCACTTTAATTTCACGAGCAGGCTGTTCCGTTGATCTGGAACGCTCGTCGTCGTAACCGACGGAATACTAGTTCTTTTATCAACCTGATCTTTCCAACCTGATCATCGTTACTTCATTCCACTGCATCAACTTCTAGTAGCAAAAGAATACCAGTCAAATGAATCTGTTCTTATAACCGTTAATGTGTAATCAGATCAGCACTAGAGACTCCATCTTCATAAAGCGCGGTTCGATATAAATCAGTCTTGCAGAGATTATTCCTCTCAAGCTATTCAATATATTTGGAAATTCTTGAGAGAAGAAATAAAGACAGGTCAGTTGAGAATTAAACAAGTCATCCAACAATTGTTGGTGCTGTGATTCTTGTTGTTGTTGCTGTTCACATTACGGCTGCTGCTGCTGCTGTCATTTCTGTTTTAGACCCTGTAAATACTTGAGTGAGATAATCATAACCGTCTTCTCTTTTCATATATCAAAGTTTATGTTGTTCAATGTGGACTTCTGTATGTGTGATTTGGGAGAAATTTTGCTGCTATTTCTAGTAGGCCGCGTACAGCATCCTTCAAGATTATGAATTTATGATAAAATATTCGTTGTGAAAGAAAAGAACCAAAATAAATTGAATCTATCAGTGTTTGGTGTATTTTAAAAAAGCCAAAATTACTCTATGATGTTCTCAGTCTTATTGTTATTCCATAGATTTTCTTATTGTTATTCCATAGATTTTCTTATTGTTATTCCATAGATTTTCTTATTGTTATTCCATAGATTTTCTTAT
>NW_026406950.1:0-2871 GCF_001194135.2 Octopus bimaculoides | reverse complement strand
GATTGAAGAATAATTCATGGGCATTTTTCAGAAATAAAACGCATTGGCAAAATGTTTTGTTATTTAAACGAGAAGTTTTTGCTCTACAAGACAATGTTTTGATTTTTTAATTTTATTGAGTTTTGTGTATTTTCAGATCATGAAAATGGAATGCCAAGTGGACAAAACTGAGCATTTTCGACATCATTTACTTTTTGCATTTAATCGAGGTGTTAAGGTTGCTGAAGCTGCTCGTGAGATTTGTGCTGTATATGGAGAAGGAACAATGCCTCAAAGTACTGCCTGCCGTTGGTTTTTGCGCTTCAAAAATGGGAATTTTGACCTCAAGGATGGATCACACACTGGTCGACCAATTGGGTTCGATGAAGAGCGATTGAATCAACTTCTTCATGAAAATCCATGTCAAACGACCAGAGAATTGGCGGAGCAGATGGATTGTAATAAGAAACAACTGTAGTGAACCACCTTCACTCAATGGGCAAGGTTCAGAAACTTGGCGCTTGGGTGCCACACGTTTTCAGCGAAAACAACAAGAATCAATGCTCCACAATCGCCGCTAGTTTGCTCGCTCGACATCGCTCAACACGTGGTCAGAAACAATGTTTTCTTTACCGCATTGTCACTGGCTATGGAAAATGGTGCCTTTATGTCAATATGAAACAGCGAAAAGAATGCTGCCTCACCCTCCATACTCTCACGACTTAGTGCCATCAGATTTTCATCTCTTTCGACCGCTTTCGAACGCTTTGCATGGTGTATCGTTCAATAATGATGTGGAATTGAGGGCTTGGTTGGATGAATTCTTTGAGTGAAGACCTGGAGATTTCTATCGCCGAGGCATCGAAAAACTTATTGAACGATGGGAGGAAGTTGTAAACAACAATGGAGTGTATATTATTGATTAATTTGTTGTAGGCTTTTGTTTAAAATAAATTTGAAAAGAAACGCTCATGGATTATTCCTCACCAGCCAAGTAAGCTACAACAGGTTTTGAACTCAAAATACAAATAGGAAGAACAAAACTCACAAAGTAGCCAATCCAATGTTTTTACAGTCCTGCCAGTTCTTCAATGTGGACTGGAACTTCGGTTTTTTTTTTTTTTTTTTTTTTTTGTCAGCCCCAAAAGGATGGAAAGTGAAGTTGACTTTGATGGGGTTTGAACTCAGAAAGCAGAATGAATATTTTGAAGCATTCTATCCAATACACTAATGACTTTGCCAACGGTATTTATTCTCTTAAGTATTACGATCTTTTTTATTTTCAACTTCATCACAGTTACTCCATTTCATTACATACATCCATGCTATGAAATATCAATCACATGAAAATCTCCCACTAAACACTTCATGATATACGTTTAGCTTTAATCCTTTCGGCCCAGATGATACATATTTGTACCAGTCAAAAATTTTACAACATATGTGATGCTGTATGGTACCGCTCCAATTTTTCTGGTAAGTATGTAGCGCCAGACGTATGATCGGAGTGTATGACACTGTAATGACAGCTCAAAAGGTTGAAAGGGTGAAAGTAAGTCAGTTTTGCAGGGCTTACACCTATCCGACCATTAACTGCATTCGGAAATTCTAGCTACAAGTAATTTATACAAGTATCATTCTACAGTTATTGGTGCTGTTGTTCTTGTTGTTGCTGCTGCTGTCATTTTTGTTTTAGACCCTGTAAATACTTGAGTGTAAATACTTATGTTGTTCAATGTGGACTTCTGTATTTAACATAGTATATGTGATTTGGGAGAAATTTTGCTGCTATTTCTAGTAGGCTGAAAGGCCGCGTACAGCATCCTTCAAGATTATGAATTTATGATAAAATATTCGTTGTGAAAGAAAAGAACCAAAATAAATTGAATCTATCAGTGTTTGGTGTATTTTAATAGAGCCAAAATTACTCTATGATGTTCTCAGTCTTATTGTTATTCCATAGATTTTCTCCAGAAACAACAATGGCCAGCAATTGTTGTATTTTCTGCTCAAACAGAGCCGACTTGGCGTCTCCAGTACAGAAATCAGTCAATGGATTAAGGAATCAATCAGTCGATTAAACAATATTAATAAACTATGTTTAAAATATGTTGGTTTGTCATAAAGGGGAAAAGAATATCTAAAGTTTTGGCCAAATAGTGAGGAAATATTTTAAAAACAAAAAGGTTGATCCTTTTCAGATTCCATTGGTTAAGAGAATTTGAGTTGCTTTTTGGTTTTTCCATTGCAATAAAACCATCGAAATCCTTCGCTCCACACCCTTCTGTTAGAGAGGATGTTGGTCCATCATAGATAGGTTTTTCTCTCTGTCTCAGGAACTGAACCTGCCACTCTTAGCCAAAACTCTAGAATTTGTCAATACCACAGTGTTGATCTAGTGTTCTTAACAGTAAATTTTGGTCGTCACTAAACGACCGAGGACTTAACCAGAGATTAGTGGTCTGCACTGCTGTGAACAGGCAGTGTGTGTGTGTGAGAGAGAGAGACAGGAGGATAGAACGTAAGGCGAGAGGGGACATAGTAGAGGTGGTACCCTGACTCTTTGGCTGACCCCCCCCCCACCACCGGTTCCCTATTGGTTTGTCTATCTGCAATCTCTAGAATATAAGATAAATGGTCTATAAATATATAAAATATTACGAAAGAAACAAAAGCAGATGGAGAGGAGGGAAAAGGGTTGAGATTCCGAAAGACGCGAAAGGAGAAACTATCAAGAAGAATTCCTTAGAGTTTTCCGTCGGTTTGTATTGCTTTTTTTATTATATTTTCTTTTTCTTTAATGCTTTATTATTTTGTTAATGTTTAATTTTGTCCAAACATAAAATAAAATCAAAATCAGATAAAAAGGAAAGGAATAGTTTGGGTATATTG
>NW_026406949.1:0-252 GCF_001194135.2 Octopus bimaculoides | reverse complement strand
GAGGTATTTTGCTTGTGTTCACTTGAAGGATGCCCAGGTCAAGTGAGAAATGTGCATAGGGTAAGTAGGTCAAGTCTTGAAAACAGAGTGGGAAGGGGATAGAGGAAAGATTCAGGTGGAGAATGGTAGTGGCATATTTTTATGGTCAGTTGATCTGACTGGATAGAGAGGATGAGTATAGTGAGGGAAGGAGGGAGGGGAAATGAGGTTAAATGGTTTAGTGAGGAGGAAGGAATGCGCAGAGGTAGTATA
>NW_026406948.1:261-465 GCF_001194135.2 Octopus bimaculoides | reverse complement strand
TGTAGTACATCTTGAAGAGCTCGATTGAACGAACGAAAGCTCTAATAAAGGATTATCCAACATTCTGACTGCCACTTTCTTAATATACATGCATACATGCATACATACATGCATACATCCATCCATCCATCCATCTATACACATATATATATATACACATACACATATATATATATATATATATATATATATATATATATGTGT
>NW_026406948.1:0-251 GCF_001194135.2 Octopus bimaculoides | reverse complement strand
ATATATATATATTTATATCCATGTGTGTGCGTGTATGTGTCTGGTAGGGTTAAAATCATTTTCGTAATGTACTGAATAGTATATTGGTAATAATAGGAAGAAGAAATGGTGTAACAGTCACTTAGTTTATTTATATACAGGAACAGGAATTCTTCAAATTTTACACCTAAATTAAATAAAATAAAATAATGTAAAATATAGTAAAATTAAAAATTAAATACAACATTTACATTTCAGTTATTACATTTAAC
>NW_026406947.1:0-216 GCF_001194135.2 Octopus bimaculoides | reverse complement strand
ATATATATATACATACATATATATATATGTATATGTGTGTGTGTGTGTGTAAATGTACATATGTATATACATATATATACGTTTACATATGTATGTATTTGTATATCTGTCTGGCAGTCTATCTATCTATATATATATATATGCATATATACATGTACGTACACATGTCTTTGTAAATATGTATTTGTGCGTATATATATTTATATATATATATAT
>NW_026406946.1:0-842 GCF_001194135.2 Octopus bimaculoides | reverse complement strand
TATACACTCACACGCACACACACACACACACGCACACACACATATACACATACCAATGTATATGTACACAGAAATACACATGTTATGTATGTGTATGTGTGAGCCTGCGCACGCGCGTGCGTGTGTGTTTATGTATATTGCTGAACATGGTAAGCCTAGTGCCTATTTTAGAAATTGTTATTATTATAACGAGTTCTTTGCCTTCCGTGTTCAAATCCCACGGAGTCAAATCTACCTTTCGGAGTTTCAGGGTCGATACAATAAAGTACCAATCACGTACTAGAGGCGATTTAATCAATTAAATAACCAGTTCCCCTAAATTACTAACTTTGTTTCTCAATCATACTTTTTCACTTCATTTATATCGAAAACAGTGAAATGTGAAAGTAGAGTTAGTACTGTACTCTTTCACTTTTCCACAACGCTTTCAATTCAGCTGAGGAACGAGTACACAAATGTTAATATAGAAATGCATGATGCATATAAATTGACATTCTCATCTTTACAAAATTAAATTACAAAATTAAAGTAACATTGCAGATTTCATAGACATATATTATCTTATTTTTTTAACGTTGTTTCAAAAGGCTTTTGAATGTTTTCAATGTATATATAATAACCAGTTACGTATATATTAGCGTATAAATATATTTCTAATTACATTTTCATCTTTAAACAATTGAAGCAACAGCATTTCAAATTTTCACGAAGTGAAACAATGCAACACTTATGGTTTCATTATTCAATACACATTGCTGTCATTATTTTCCTCGGGTATTGTGCAGTAAAGCCCGTAAAAAACATATATACACGCACATGCACAGTCTCTCCTCTCTCTTTCT
>NW_026406945.1:0-252 GCF_001194135.2 Octopus bimaculoides | reverse complement strand
ATAATGGTTTCAAATTTTGCCACAGGGGCAGCAATTTTGGGGGAGGGGATAAGTCAATTACATCGACCCCAGTGTTCAACTGGTTCTTATTTTATTGACCCCAAAAGGATGAAAGGCAAAGTCGACCTTGGTGGAATTTGAACTCAGAACATAGCGATGGGTGAAATACTGCTAAGCATTTCATCCAGCATGCTAGTAATTTTGCCAGCTCACCAACTTTAATAATAATAATAATAATAATAATAATAATAA
>NW_026406944.1:0-333 GCF_001194135.2 Octopus bimaculoides | reverse complement strand
ATATATATATATATATATATATATATATGTATGCGTGCGTGTGTGTGCATGTGCGTGTGCGTGTGTGCATGCGTGTGTGTGTATGCGTGTGTGTGCATATTTGTGTTTCTCCCCCACCATCACTTGACAACTGATGTTGGTTATGACCTTAGACAGACGAAATACCGTTAATTTTGTAATTCTTCAATGTTTTAATTTTTCATTATTTAATTTAAATCTTTCGTTGTTTACTTTTATATTCTCTTTACAACCTGTCGTTCCTCATTTTTGTTTGTTACCATTTATTTTCTCTTCTCCATTTCAGTTTCAAATTTAATTCTATTTATTTCTATT
>NW_026406943.1:0-135 GCF_001194135.2 Octopus bimaculoides | reverse complement strand
ATATATATATATATATATATATACACTCATACACATACACACATACATACAAATACAACACACATACACATACATACATATACATGTACATATACATACATATATATATATACACATATACATATATATATATAT
>NW_026406942.1:0-241 GCF_001194135.2 Octopus bimaculoides | reverse complement strand
ATTTTAGAATTATTTTTTCTTCTCCCACAAAATTTATAATTTTTGTTTTAATTTTACATTTAAACCAGAGTTTTGCTTTGTAATTAATCTGTCCCTGACCTCTCTTCTCTCCTTGAACACACCTTTTCTTCCATTTTTCACTTCTTTCATTCATACTTTCTTCCAACTAACAGTGTATCACAATCATACACTTGCATACATCATCATCATCATCATCATCATCGTTTAACGTCCGCTTTCC
>NW_026406941.1:0-588 GCF_001194135.2 Octopus bimaculoides | reverse complement strand
CACACACACACACACACACACACACACGCACACTCACATACACACACACATGTAGGTGCACTGAGACGCTCCTGGTTTGGCGGGTATCGTGAAAAGCCTTGTTAGAGGAGGGACAACGTTCCGAGATTTTTTTTACAGGTCTTAGAAAAACTGGACTACCGCTGCAAAATGTGTGACTCTGAGAGGGGAATATGTTAAATCAAATCACAATTAATTGATCCTCGTGCATTTTCTTTTACCCAAAGGCAAAAACTTTCAGATTCCGTGTACGAATTTCCCTCACAAGGCTTTGGTCGGCCAGGGACTAGAGTAAAAGAAACTTGCTCAAGCTACCATGCAGTGGCACTGAATCCATAACAATGTATTTCGAAACCACACTTCTAACGAAACAGCAAATTATCTAATATATATATATAATTGTATGAGCCTGTGTATGTATACATGTGTGTGAATTTGGAGTAGTTTTTGTGTGATTAATATATTTTTCCAACGCAAATTTCTATGTTTGCAGGTCTTTATAATGTTTCGGATCTTGAAATAATATATACTTACCTGAAGATATTTAACAAAGTAAAGCTTCTTCACAGC
>NW_026406940.1:0-646 GCF_001194135.2 Octopus bimaculoides | reverse complement strand
ATATATATATATATATACCGTCACTTTTGGTTTTATATTGCGTCTAGCCATCCTAATTATATAAATTTATTGAGAATTATTGCTTCATACAAATATGTATGGAAATGATTTTATGAATATATATTTATTTACATGTAATGTATGCATGTATTTTTCTTCTTTTAGTCTTATTTAAATTCTTAAAAGAGTTCAAGCTGGTGTGTATGTGTGTATGTATGTATGTACATACGTCCTTCTCTTTCTCTTTTTAATTTACAATAAATGATGGGGTCGGCCACCTACTTGGTAGCAAAGTTTGTGAAGGAAATCATCTTGATTTAACCATCATTTTTTTAAAATCTGTAGAAGGTCCTGCAGGCTTTTATAATCCCAAATATGGTGATGATTTATAACATAATGAATTAAAGATGTGCATTGTCTCCCCAAGATTCAAAGTTCAGCCATACCTTGCTCCGGACGGGCTCGTATGTATCCTGTTGCTCCAATGATAATAGGTATGACGCTGAAAGTGTACCCCGGGAACTGGATTTGAAAATTCCTTATGGTCCATAAAGGTCCTCTTTCTTTTGTATTTTTCTAACCACATTCGTGTACCGAGAGCAGCTGGTTTCCACAACGGAACATATAAATGCATGCATGTATGTAT
>NW_026406939.1:0-563 GCF_001194135.2 Octopus bimaculoides | reverse complement strand
GTCTTTCACTGCCTGTGACACTGGGATTGTAGAGACTTCGTTTCCTGTGTTTGCAGGCTGTGTATGCAGGCTGTAGTGAGTTGATATTGCAGTGCTTGAAATTTTCTACCATTAAACTACATGTTGATTACCTTGGCCCACTTGTATCACGAATTCAGGTCCCGCTGTAATCTTGCGACGTCATCTTGCTATTTTATTCCCTGTGATAATTTTGTATCATCGGCATAGCTAGTGACAGTGGCTGTCCGAGGGACCGTTGGCATGTCTAAGAGGACTGTCATGAACGGTAATGGCGCCAGAACAGTTCCCGGAGGGATGTCGTTTAGGATTTGAATTTCCTCAGAAAGGGCACCATTGGTTGACACTGTCTGATTTCAGTCTTGAAGGAAGTCGTTCAGCCACTCTCCCAGTTTACCAGCAATGCCAAGGTCTCGTACCTTATCAAATGACTTTGCAAAGTCAAGGTATATCACGCTGTCATCTGAATGGTCAAGCAACTGTTTCAAAATCCAGTTATAGTGCTGTAAGAGTTGTGCGGAGCAGCTTCTTCTTCCAGGGCAAAA
>NW_026406938.1:0-301 GCF_001194135.2 Octopus bimaculoides | reverse complement strand
TTTCTGTAACAACTGGCACTTAGCCCAGGTAACAATAAAAAGAAATATCTTCCTTGACTTTTTAACATACACACATACATACATACATACATACGTACATACATATATTCTTTTATTCTTTTACTTGTTTCAGAGATTAGACTGCGGCCATGCTGGGGCATCGCTTTTAGTCGAGCAAATCGCCCCCAGGACTTATTCTTTGGAAGCCTAGGACTTATTCTATCCGTCTCATTTGCCGAACCGCTACGTTACGGGGCCGTAAACATCTCACCATCGGTTGTCAAGCTATGTTGTAGTTGGG
>NW_026406937.1:0-347 GCF_001194135.2 Octopus bimaculoides | reverse complement strand
AGAAATCTTCAACATGCCAAGTTCGTTAAGCAGAATATTCTCAATTCATTCATGGAAGATGCCTATAGCTACCCCCTTTTACACAGTCGATAAAGCTGGAGCATCATCCCCTAAAGTAGCAATCATGTCAGCATGAATGTCCTGGTGGGGCTAACCCCATTTTTTGAAGATATTTGATAACACCACAGTGCCAAATTTTACCCATTTTCATGAAATGTCTCTAGTACCACTTTTCTAAGTCCTCAAATCTGTATCGAATGTGGGTTTATCTAATACTTTTTACATGCCACCAGCACTGGAGCCAGCCGGTGGGCACTGCCATCAGCCACGTTCGAATGGTGCTTTTT
>NW_026406936.1:0-664 GCF_001194135.2 Octopus bimaculoides | reverse complement strand
CACACACATTCACATACAGACGCGCGCACCGCACACACACACACGCATTCACAACCGCACAAACACACACACAGACATGAAATATGTACACGTGTTTCCTTGTTTATGTCCTGTGCGCGCGTGTGTGGTTGTTATGTTAATGTTTATGTGTGTAACTGCCCGCACCTGGCTTTGCTATCGATCTTTAATTGGTGATTTTCTACATTTAATTAATGAATTCGTATATGCGGACCAAAAATAATAATAATCGGCGTAATTAGCATGTTAGCATTGTCAGACAGAGAAGCTTGGTTCGATTTTTGCTATGCTACACTTGTACCAAAATGTATTATGTTAGATGGTTGATTAAACTTCGATTTCTTGGTGGTGGTGGTAGGTGTTGTTGTTGTTACTGCTCTCCTTGTTATAAATAGTTGTAATCTTTTTTTTTCTGGTTTTTTCTTGCTGCTATTGTTTTCGTTATCATTGTTGTTGCTTGGATACAAGAGTAAGTGTAGGGAGAGAGGGAGATATATATATATATATATATAAATAGGTTGATATACTATTAGATAGACAGATAAGTATTAGTTAGAGATATGTAGACAGCCAGCCAGTCAGACAGACAGACAGAGAGACAGACTGATAGATAGATAGATAGATAGATAAATAGATAGATAGATAG
>NW_026406935.1:0-544 GCF_001194135.2 Octopus bimaculoides | reverse complement strand
TCACTACCTCATGATTGTGAGCTTGATGCTCTATCCACTCAGCCATGTGCTTTCACAGTCAGCTCTTGGGTAACATCATCAACATCATCATCATCGTTTAACGTCTGCTTTCCATGCTGGTGAAACCAGATAGCTACACCAGGCTCCAATCTGATTTGGCAGAGTTTCTACAGCTGGATGCCCTTCCTAACGCCAACCACTCAGAGAGTGTAGTGGGTGCTTTTACGTGCCACTGGCACGAAGGCCAGTCAGACGGTACTGGCAATGGCCACGCTCAAAATGGTGTATTTTATGTGCCACCCGCACAAGAGCCAGTCCATGGGCACTGGCAACAATCTCGCTCGAAAATCCTTACACATGTCACGGGCACAAGTGCCAGAAAGGTGACGCTGGGCACAGGTGCCATCACGATTTCACTTTCGCTTGCCCCAATAAGTCTTCACAAGCTCAATGAAAATCTTGTAGGGGAGTGGTAGGGGGATGGTGTTAAATGGAATGTAAAGAAATCCTATGGATGCTTCATAGCAAGTATATCTGGTTGTGC
>NW_026406934.1:0-672 GCF_001194135.2 Octopus bimaculoides | reverse complement strand
ATATATATTAAAGTAAAGACTATTTACCAGCATGTCTTTACTTCAAAGTACTGTTACTGAACATCTCTCTTTGAGATATTTAGAAATAATGATCTTTTTATTTATTAATATATATATATATATTTATTATTTATGTGTATATATATATATATATGTGTGTGTTTGTATACAGAGAGAGAGAGAGATAGAGAGAGAGAGAGGGAGAGAGAGAGAGAGAGAGAGAGAGAGAGAGAGAGAGAGAGAGAGAGAGAGAGAGAGAGAGAGAGAGAGAGAAACAGAGAGACAGACAGAGATCGAGAAAGACAGAAATACAGAGGGATACGTATACATGTGTGTGTGTGTGTGTGTGTGAGTGAGTGTGTCTACTTGTACTTAATCCATATATTGTTAGTATACACAGGTAATTTATTTTCAATATAACATACCTGTGTGCATATGTGTATATACACGTATATGTATATGTATATATTTGTGTATACATTTATATACTTAGGTGTGTATGTATGTATAAATATATACAGAAATGTATATATATACATAAATGCATATACATAAATGTATATCTATGTAAGTGTATTCTCTGATATAGCAAGCGTTACATATTTAATGCAACTATGATACATACATACACACACATACACACACACGCACGCACACACACACACACACACA
>NW_026406933.1:0-251 GCF_001194135.2 Octopus bimaculoides | reverse complement strand
TATATATACATATACATATATATTTGTTATATGATTGTGTTTATATATATATATGTATATATGCATACATATATTTGTTCTATGATTGTGTGTGTATATATATGTATGTATATATATATACACACACACATACATATGTATGTATATATACATATATATACATATACATATATACGCATACATACATATATACATACATACATATATACACATGCATATCTAGAGTTTTACAAAATATATATTCATAAAAA
>NW_026406932.1:3464-3577 GCF_001194135.2 Octopus bimaculoides | reverse complement strand
GTGTCTGTGGAGTGCTCAGTCACTTGCACGTTAATTTCACGAGCAGGCTAAAACGTAAGTCGTAGATCCACTGAATTCTCTTGCTCTGTTCACCAAGAATAATCAGTTTGTCC
>NW_026406932.1:1724-2448 GCF_001194135.2 Octopus bimaculoides | reverse complement strand
TGTATTACCGGCCCCAGAAAGATGAAAGGGAAGTTACTTAAGGTAGGATTTGAACTCAGAGCGTAAAAGGGCTTCACAAATGCCACAGGCATTTTGTCCTCTGAGTAGGGCCAATGAGGAAATGTTACCAAGTTGAATAAGACTTACTTTCGAGGGCCCCAGAAGTGGGTCCTCTCAGAATTCAGAGGCTTGAGGGTTACTTGTTAATTTTTTTAAGAGAAGGGAACCCGTCAGTTGTTCATAAATCCCCGCCTCCTTGATCATCTAGGCTCCAGATCAGCTGAACTCTCGCCTCTCATTGGCCCTGATTCCAATAGCTCTGTTAAACCACCGCCTCTATAACCCAGTTATAGACACACTACTGCTTATCAGTCCACCTCGTGTAAATGACTGGTGCCACTTGCAATTCTTCGAAACCAGTTTCATGAAATATTAATCGTATCCCTTCATTTTACATGCTGTCGCTATTATATCAATGTTAATATTGACAGCATCATGTGACCTGTCTCACCAATTCCTAGTAGCCATCTTGAACTACCTTCATTCGGTTCCCTAAGCTTAAAAAGTTCGTTTTACGAGCCTTCGAAACTTTCAGTTGAATGGAGCCGAATCCCACAGTTATTGAAAAATATATATGTAACTCTTATGGATGTGCCGAGTGCCAATTTCGTTTGTCCATCCACTCGTATATATTAATATATATATATATATATATATATATATA
>NW_026406932.1:0-1125 GCF_001194135.2 Octopus bimaculoides | reverse complement strand
ATAGGTTATGGGCGATAGTGGTGTCAATCAGACACGGTGGTTTAAGATCTAAACTAACTATTGCTTAACCATCCTCTCAGACCGTCTCCGATGAAGGGATATAATAAATATCATGGAAACAGCTGTAAGACCTATTTATAAATGTTCTATAATGTACACAGCCTTCGTTTTTTATGTCATTACGAAAAGTAAGTCCTTGTATATATATATACGTATACAACATATGTTTAAGTCTATATGAATATACATAAAAGAGTTGTTATTTCACAGTGATTTCGAGATCTATGATCAATGACGTTTTATCCAGTTGTGGGTATCTTGCATGTTTCTATATCAGGGATAACAATGAATCCTTCTATATTTAAGATGAAAGGATGTCGTTTGAGAGAAACCTGATTGCCATTTTCAGCTGGTCATGCGTCCGTGTAAAGCCACTACAAATGATTTTTTTTAAAGGAGAAGATGAAGTGGTTAGTCGACAATTACAATATTTTTCATTCGATTCCCCGAAAGCCAGTAAATGAAATGGCGAAAAGAATTCATTGTAATCTATTGAAATCTACCAACTGTACCTACCAACTTTACAAGACCTTATAAATGAGAAATGTTAGCTTCCCATCGTTCCATATTTTATAATGTTGACTATATCCGGATGCAAGCGTTTTGTATAAGTAAACGATGACTTAAAAGCAAGTCTAAAAATAGAACAAAATATCAATTCATACAACTATGGAGCATTCAAGTTCAGAGGAAATGCAAATATTGAGATATGTCCTAAAATAGCATCAATGCTCCGTTTGGCGATAAACTTCTGAAAGATGAGTATCATCCAGGTTGTTAAATGGGTCTGTATCAAGTGATACTTCGTGACGTCACGTTGCGAGTCCTCCAGGGTCGATTTGAACTTGCACTTATGCTGAGTCAGTATTATAAGAGTAATATAGAGTTTTTATTTAAATGACTCCGAGTCAAAAGAAGCCACGACACCACAACGTGAGGCGCCACCAAACTAAATGCATCACAGAATTTAATATTGAATATATTCCATGTTTAAAATTTTCTAATAATGCCAAGGTGCAAGTGTGGCTGAGTGGCAAGAAGCTTGCTTCTCAACCTCGTGGTTCC
>NW_026406931.1:0-517 GCF_001194135.2 Octopus bimaculoides | reverse complement strand
ATATATATATATTGAGGGTTCATCGGTCCAGGCAAAATACTTTATTAGCGCTCTCTTAATATACCTGGCTAACAGCGTTATTTAGATTAATAAAGAACTCCGTTTCTTCTTATGGCAGGGTACGAAGTTATAGTTCATCACTACTCTGTATTGTAAATCCCTGGTGATATTCTAGTTATACTGCAGGTTTTTTTACACAGTGGTATAGAAGACAAGGCATAAATAATGGTCCTTACACGTTTCTGTATTGCAGTAAATTTGACTTACAGCTGTTTCCAGTTGTCATTATAGTTTGTTTATTGAATCGAACCATTGATTGAGAGAAATTGATCGCTTGAGAATTAATGCTACTTTCGTCAGAGCCATTACTGGTTTGACACTAACGAAAGTAGCATTAATTTTCTAGGTCCTTCAATAACCAAGCTATAAACACTACTGGAAACAGCTGTAAGTCGAATTTCCTACAATAAAGAAATATGTAACGACCGTTATTTATGCCGTATCTTGTATATATATA
>NW_026406929.1:0-277 GCF_001194135.2 Octopus bimaculoides | reverse complement strand
TATGACCGCAAGTCCGCTGCCCTAACCACTGGGCCATTGCGCCTCCACGTCATACTAGTAGCAGTAACAGGGAGACGCTGCATCTTTTAAAGTAAAGAAGAGGTGCAAAACGTAATCGTACTCGATAGGGAAGTGACAATCACCATTGTCGTGTAAATACAGAATAATTTCTCTTTCAGATACGTAACTGTGTTCGACTAAAATCTTTTTTTTATTAAAGGTTAATCTTCTTACTCTTTTACTTGTTTCAGTCTTTTGACTGTGGCCATGCTGGAGC
>NW_026406928.1:0-393 GCF_001194135.2 Octopus bimaculoides | reverse complement strand
AAGTAGTGGTTTTCTGATTGCAGCCCTTCCGTGAAATCTGGCTTTGTGCAACTCCCTGCGAATAGTTTTTAAGCTCTGCAGTAATTTTGGGAGCTGTACTTTTGTGATCCTTTCTAACAATTCGCATAAGAATCCGATGGATACCATCTGAAAGTTTTGGTTTTCATGCGTAGTTTTGTTTCGACGAGGAGGTGTTTCCCTCTTTCTCAAAGGCTGTCGTTACTTTCGAGCCAGTACTTGTTGATACACCAAACATTTCGGCTGTGTTCGTTACGCTAGTGCCTGTCATATAGCATCAACAATTTGACTTCTTTGAAAGTCCGATAGCTCTCTCATTTTAATAAATTTTCATTACCTTTTTCTGGTTATATCTGAAATGAAACAGCTATTTTA
>NW_026406927.1:0-644 GCF_001194135.2 Octopus bimaculoides | reverse complement strand
GCCCCTATTTGTTCCATGTAATTCTTGAGATTTTTGCTCACTGTTCCCAGAGCGCGGACATTTACTGGTACTACTGCTACCTATTTCATCGACCACAACTGCTTAACTTTCCAAGCTAACCTGTCATATTTCTCGACTTTTCTTTCTTTTTTATCGCACACCTTGTTGTCAGCTGGGCATGTTATATCTATGATCCAGCATAGTTTGTTTTCTTTCTCAATCAAAACTATGTCCGGTTTCCTTTTCTCAATCTCATGGTCGCACTGAATTATGAAATCTCATAGGATCTTTGCATTTTTATTTTCGACAATGCCTTTAGGTTTGTGGTTGTACCAATTGTTTGCTCTGTCATGTCCATACCTGTTGCAAAGTGTCCAATGGACAAGCCTGGCTATATTTTCATGACGTCTCTTATATTCCTTCTGGGCTAGTGGCGTACATTGGCTGGTGATATGCCATACGGTTTTGCAGTTTTGTCCACAGATTCTGCAATTGTCACTTACTGATGTGTTGTCTATTCTGTATGTTACGTAGTTTGTTCTTAGTGCTTACTCTTGGGCAGCACAGATTAGAGCCGCCGATTCCGGTTTTAAATCACTTTAAGTCATCCACAGCCATCTTTTCTCTCTGTCTGTCTTATCTTC
>NW_026406926.1:0-600 GCF_001194135.2 Octopus bimaculoides | reverse complement strand
CTCTCTCTCTCTCTCTCTCTCTCTCTCTCTCTCGCACCTCCCCCTCGTGTCCTCCTTTACCTTGCTACCTTCTTCTTCTGCTACACTTCCGTATCATCTGACTTCCACAAGAGCATCGACTAAACATAAGACACGCGCACACATGCGTCTGGCACTTCACACGAACACATGTTACACATACATACATACATACATACATACATACATAAATTCATATATACATACTATATATATATATATATATATATATAGACTGGGCATATTTTTGTGTATGTGTGTGTATGTGTATGTGTATGTTTGAGTTGTGTGTCTATATTTATAAATATACAATCTATCTATCTATCTATCTATCTATCTATCTATCTATCTATATATATATATATATATATATATATATATATATAAGAATGTATACAAATACATATATACATACACATAATAAATGATACATATATCTGTATACACACACACATATATATATATATATATATGCATATACATATACATACATACGTGTACATATATATGTATTTCTATTCACACACACACACATATATATATACATACACACATATATACATGTACATGTAATATATATAT
>NW_026406925.1:0-227 GCF_001194135.2 Octopus bimaculoides | reverse complement strand
ATACATACATACATACATACATACATACATACACACATACATACCGGCGTTCGGCCAAGCGTGATCTTTCTTTCTTGGCCGGCCGTTGAACGTGTAACATCGTTATTCCTCCTTGTGCCTGTGAAATCTTGTATCCCGGGTGTAAGGCCTTATTTCCATACACCCCAGCTAAATTTAATTCGTCCTTAGTCGAAAGACATCTGTTGTGATGTCCTGTTTTATTATTT
>NW_026406924.1:135-276 GCF_001194135.2 Octopus bimaculoides | reverse complement strand
ATATATATGCATATATATGTGTATATATATGCATATATATGTATATATATATGCATATATGTGTATATATATATATGCATATATATATATGTGTATATGTATATATATACATATATATGTATATATATGTATATGTATATA
>NW_026406924.1:0-125 GCF_001194135.2 Octopus bimaculoides | reverse complement strand
ACATATATATGTATATATATGTATATGTATATATATATGTATATATATGTGTGTATATATGCATATATATATATGTATATATATGTGTGTATATATGCATATATATATATATGTATATATATATA
>NW_026406923.1:0-319 GCF_001194135.2 Octopus bimaculoides | reverse complement strand
GCTGTTGTCACCCACCTTCTGCTTTATGAGTGTCTCCGTTTGTTGTTATTAGTTTGGCAAGGGCTGACTGTCGACTCTGCGCATGCGTGGGTGCAACGTAGGAGTACTTTGTGCCAGGAATCCTGTACTATAGTATGTGGTGTGGATAAACGGCAGGAGCGCCATGAGCTGAGAGTGGTGATTGTTCAACTTAGTTTCGTTGTCTTGAAAGCTCATCAGGCATCACTCTCCTCACCTTTTGGTAGATACACACACACATACACACTTACACATACATAAGTACATACCTCTACACACACATATCTATATCTATATATAC
>NW_026406922.1:0-477 GCF_001194135.2 Octopus bimaculoides | reverse complement strand
TCTCTCCAAGTTTCTAATTTCATGTGACGTAATCTTTATCTACCTATCTGTCATTCTGTCTATCTATGTATCTGCGTGTGTCTGTGCATGTGCGTGTGTGTGTGTGCATGTACACAAACACACACACTTACACACACACATACACACATATATAGACTTACATACATATACATACCTGTGTGTGTGTGTATGTGTGTGTGTGTGTATATCTTAACATGAGGAAATTATACTTTTACATTATACATCTACTTCAAAAGGCATGATGTAGTACATTATATTTTGAAAGGATTAAGGTTTTAGCAAACCACCTCATTAATACAACTCATGTTTACATGTTACGATATCTTATTAAATACTCCAAGGAACACCTGATCCGCTTATCATTAGGTTTGCTAACAATAAGACAAGAAACGCCATTGCATGTACACATACATATAAACACACAAACACACACACACATGTGTATATATATATATA
>NW_026406921.1:0-217 GCF_001194135.2 Octopus bimaculoides | reverse complement strand
TTCAGTTTCTGTCTACCAAATCCACTCACAAAGCTTTGGTTGACCCAAGGTAGAAAACACATACCCAAGGTTCCACACAATGGGACTGAACCTGCAACAATGTGGTTGGGAAACAAGCTCCTTACCACAGAGCCACACCAAGATATAGAAATTTATATATATATTTATATAAGGTCAGACTACTATAAAAAAAGCTTTTTTCATAGTAGTCTGACCT
>NW_026406920.1:0-495 GCF_001194135.2 Octopus bimaculoides | reverse complement strand
AAATACTGAGAGGGAAGGAGAAAGGAAAGAAATTTAAATATATCATGTTTCAATACTTAATATATGCTAGAGTTACTGCAAGAAATAGCAGCCAAATCTCACAGCTGTCTATTTATCAGTGGTTCCCAACCTTTTTTATGCTCCACCCCTCTAAAAACCTTTAATATGTTCTCACACCCCTTAGATAATTTATATAAGAATAAAGGTGCCTGGAGCAATTACCCTCTTTCACCCTATATAAATCTGGCCCTACTCACACCCTTTGGAATGCTATCTCACATCTCGAAGCAGTGCATGCACCCCTGGTTGGGAAACTCTGCATCTAAATATATATACATTCTTTTATTCTTTTACTTGTTTCAGTTATTTGACTGCAGCCATGCTGGAGCACCACATTAAAGGGTTTTAATTGAACAAATTGACCCCAGGATTTACTCTTTGCAAACCTAGTATTTATTCTATCAGTCTCTTTTGCCAAACTAATTTATAGGGATG
>NW_026406919.1:0-221 GCF_001194135.2 Octopus bimaculoides | reverse complement strand
ATGATGATGATGATGATGATGATGATGATGATAAAGGCACTACTTTATCATCCTTCTATTATAAGCCCATATATATATATGTAGTCCTAAATCTCCCAAAACATCTCATGATATTATATGGAATATCCTGATTTTTGTGACCTACCAAACTCCGATGCACACACACACAGACACACACACACACACATATATGTATATATGTATATATGTAGATATATATA
>NW_026406918.1:0-398 GCF_001194135.2 Octopus bimaculoides | reverse complement strand
TTTCACACCACTTCTGCTAATGCTGTTAGTTTCTCAATATGTATCTTAACACTATATAGCTTATAGGAATTGGAAATTTTCATAAGTTTTTACTTTATTTAATGCTTGACTTTAAAAGAATCATTATTTTTTTATTACATTATTCCAGGGCTTGCAGCAATAGTGTCTTGTTTTTTTATATTTTTAACTTAAATAAATCTAATCCTTATGCCCAAAATTAATCTAATCCTTATTCAATTAATATTCTTTAATTAGACCGTGTTAATCTTAAAACAAATTCATGACTAATGAAACTTTTAATCAATCATCATGTTCCTGTATTGAATGTCCTTGTTAATTCCTAATATCTTTTTTCTTTTTCTGTCCCTCAAACCTTAGTAAACCCATTATTATAAACT
>NW_026406917.1:0-592 GCF_001194135.2 Octopus bimaculoides | reverse complement strand
ATAGACGTCGCACAGTATACATTATCGTGAGGTTCTTGATCGAAGATATTGTGAATACCGGGGATTTGTATTGTTTGTCAAGTCAGAACAAGGACCTTAGAAAGACAGTACTTTTCGCAATATACGTGCAGTTCCAAGTAATGTCAACTATTATTATTATTATTATTATTCAATAGTTTTATTTTTATAACGTGCTTTCTCTTCACTACCGAGCGCAGCTCTGTGCGCCTTGGGTATGTGCTGTGGTTTGCTGTGATGCCTTTATGGTTAATGTATTGAAAGTGTTTTGCGTAGGATGAGTGCAGTGCCCAGTAGTGCAATTTTCTGTATGTTATATATATTTGTAAGTCCTGGTGTTTTTGTTATGTATTTGTCTGAATATTTTTTTATTATACCTAAGGTACCTACTATGATAGGAATTGTTTCTGTTTTTAGATTCCACATCCGAGTTACCTCTATTTCCAGGTCTTTGTATTTTGAAAGTTTTTCCATTTCTTTTTGGGAAACGTTGTCATCTGCTGGTATTGATACATCTATTAGAATGCATTATTATTATTATTATTCAGTAGTTTTATTTTTATAACGTGCTTTC
>NW_026406916.1:0-211 GCF_001194135.2 Octopus bimaculoides | reverse complement strand
AATACATGTGTTTTGAAGAGCATAACGGATAAATTAATCGACCATATCTGCACAGTCTTTAACAGTACGGATTTCTGAAATCCAAATTTTTCATTTAAGAGTCACACGTATCCCATTTGAAAAATCCATATTGGTTAAGTTTGGGCAACGAAGTTATCTACTGCACTGTTAAATGCAATGCACGCACTCCGGCACTTATAAGCATAATATA
>NW_026406915.1:0-559 GCF_001194135.2 Octopus bimaculoides | reverse complement strand
ATAGACAATGCAAAGAATGTCATTTCTATTACCTACACTTCTGGTTCGAAGAAGAAATGTAGGTAAAAGTAACAGCCTCTGATGGAATTTATGCAGAATGATTATTCTGGTAAAAATGTATTTTTCCTTGGAGGTGACTTTCTACAAGAAGCTAGCGATATCTAAAAGAGTTGACAAATTCCCACACAATAGAATTACACGTCAAAACTTGCCCAATTTCAAAATAGACAGAAGTTCCTCACATTCCAATACGCATAAAACCTGTAGGACAAGAAGGACTTATCTTGCGGATTCACGATCACATACTTTTCATACATTAATAATAGTTTTTGATATGTGTTAAAGGGCAAGGGATTTGGTGGGAGGGTGGTTAATCGATACCATCGACCCCAGTATTTGAATGGTACTTTATTTTATCACCTTTAGTACTTTCCTGGTACTAGTTAATGGCATAGTATATGCACAGGCAAGTTAGATAACCCTAATTTCAGTAGACCATATTCAAGAAAAAAAAAGTTTTGAATATATTGAAGCATGCAATATAGGCCCAACTTCACAT
>NW_026406914.1:0-234 GCF_001194135.2 Octopus bimaculoides | reverse complement strand
CCATTGTAATTTCAACATCAACATCAGTATTTTGTATGCATGTAAATATGTAGGTGCGTATGCATCGATGTATGCATGGATGTATGCATGGATGTATGCATGGATGTAAGCATGTATTTACGTATACGTGCAGATTTGCAAGTTTCATTTTATGTATTTCTTCTCATGCATATACTTGCATATCTAAACATATGTATCAGACTCCACAACATCTATTATATGTTTATAGATCCA
>NW_026406913.1:0-229 GCF_001194135.2 Octopus bimaculoides | reverse complement strand
GTGTGTATATAGAACATGTGGCATAGGTGTTAGTGGAACATGTGGGACAAGTATGTATGTGGGTATCTGGGAGGCATATAGTGTATATATGTGTGTATGTTCACATGTAGAAGATGTGGAGTGTGTGTCTGTGGAACATGTATGTGTATGTATACAGGTGTCTATAGAACATATTGGGTATGTATATGTGTGGAGCATAAGATGTATGTATGTTTGTGTGTAGAACATG
>NW_026406912.1:0-284 GCF_001194135.2 Octopus bimaculoides | reverse complement strand
ATATATATTATATCTGTATATCTCTGTGTGATTGTGTATGTATGTATGTATGTATGGATGGATGGACGGACGTATGTATGTATGTATGTATGCATGCATGCATGTATGCATGCATATATGCATGCATGCATGCATGTATATATGTATGCATGCATGCATGTATGTAGGTATGTATGCATGCATGTACGTACTTCTGCATATGCATGTGTATGTATGTGTACATTAGGATTTTTATCTGTAACATTATTATTATTATTATTATTATTATTATTATTATTATTATT
>NW_026406911.1:0-215 GCF_001194135.2 Octopus bimaculoides | reverse complement strand
GTGTGTGTGTGTGTGTATGTGTGTGTAAGTACATACTTGCACCAAAGCATGCGCATATGCATATAAGCACATACTTCTGTGCACACATATATTCATATATAGATATTTACACATCACACACATGCTTGTGTCTACGAGTGCGGCGTATATCAATATGTGCGTGTGTGTATGTATGTGTTTGCGCGTATATATATATATATATATATATATATATA
>NW_026406910.1:0-632 GCF_001194135.2 Octopus bimaculoides | reverse complement strand
AAAGCAGCAGAAATATAACAAAAGACTGTTACTCAGAGTTTCATGTTCCCATTCATCGGACAGTTCTGTTAGAAAATTTTCTATATTTCTGCTGCTTTTAAATAAAGCATATTACTCTACCTCTGGTATTTGAGTACTCTTTTTTCCACCTTGTTGCACATTTACGTGCTTTCTCTGGTATATATATATGGCTTTTATCTTTTACTCGTTTCAATATCTTCAGAGGGATAAAAATATACCCTTGGATGTTTTATATCTGTATTTATGGATGCATTAGAGCTGAATCTGTTACAATGCGTGTTGAGAGGAATTTTTACGGGGTTGAATAATTCATCTCTGGAAATATTGGTGCTTTGTTCATCATTGTTAAACGACCCTTATTCAGGAACCTTTTGAGCAGAATGGACTACTCAACCAAAGAAAATTTTAACCGGGCCCCGCCATGCACTGTTTCTTGATATAAAGTCACTATGCCACACCCATATGACTATGATGCATGTCCCTGGTGTACCTTTATCAGACGGGTAGTCATGATGGGTATACTGGGCTTCATATATTTTAACCCGGTGTCACTTTGATGGCATACACTGCTCTCTTACTCAATAATAATAATAATAATAATAATAATAATA
>NW_026406909.1:0-275 GCF_001194135.2 Octopus bimaculoides | reverse complement strand
ACAGCTTGCTCGTGAAATTAACGTGCAAGTGGCTGAGCACTCCATAGACATGTGTAACCTTAACGTAATTCTGATATCTATTGTTGTGTCTGGGGAGAGTAATTCTCTTTTAGTGCCTTATTATTTAACACACTCACTGGTTAAGTTTCCACTCATTTTTTTTCTAAAATTTTCATTGCGTCTTGCAACATTTTCAATAGTCGTTGACTCTGTCCATTATCTGAACTGCGTTCTTTTTGTTTGTTTGTGCGCATGTGTGTGGGTCAGTGTGCATG
>NW_026406908.1:0-280 GCF_001194135.2 Octopus bimaculoides | reverse complement strand
ATATATTTATAAACAAAATTAAGGGATCAGCAACAGGTTGCTTCACCACAACATATACACATATACATATATATATTTATACATATATATATATATGTATATATATATATATATATGCATATACAAATATATACATATACATATATATATATACATATGCACACATATATATATATTCGGTCATACATGCATATTTGCCAGTATCGTCGAATTTGCAACAGGAATATCGTACTTTTAAATAAGTTCTTCACCGATAATGGTGCTTACATACCGAAGGGCT
>NW_026406907.1:5964-6150 GCF_001194135.2 Octopus bimaculoides | reverse complement strand
ATATATATATATAATTATACACACACACACACACACATATATATAATATGTATATACACATATGGTTATTCATTGAGTATACATATTGATCTCTCTCCTCTTCTGTACATTATATATTTATATATACATTCATACTCACACACACACACACATACACATACATACATACATACATACATACATACA
>NW_026406907.1:5459-5954 GCF_001194135.2 Octopus bimaculoides | reverse complement strand
ATACATACATACATACATACATACATACATACAAACATATATTTCTGTATGTGCATGCTTGTATTTCCCTATATAATACATTTAGATATGCATTATACATACACATATGTGAGTGTGTGTATGCGTGTTGGTATGCTTTGTATGTTTGTGTCTATATACATGTATCTACATAATTGTGAAGGAATATTGGTAAATGGCTGTGTTAATCTTATTCCAATCAACCATGATTTCCAATCAGAGTACATCTACCATAAATCTAAATATTAATACTTCTCTTTACCTTTAGCTTACCCCCTTTGCATACATATCGGCATAAGTTTAAACGATTGTGTATATTCCAGTTCATTCGAATGCATAACTGTACATGTACATATGTACATGTGTGGATATGTATGTATATACATAGATATAGACATATGGTAATAGATATATATGTAAATATGTTTGTATATAAATACATATATATATATATTATATATATATATATATATATAT
>NW_026406907.1:0-1086 GCF_001194135.2 Octopus bimaculoides | reverse complement strand
TATATATATATATATATATATATATATATATACATACAAACATATTTATACATATATTCATATGTGCATATATATACAAATACTATACATTCATAAATGCACACACACACACACACACACGTATATGTATATATATATTGAGTGTATACAGAGGTTAGAGAAAATAACGGAAACACCACTTTAATTTAACTGTATTTTCTTTGGCAATATGACAAATTTCAAACTGTTTTAGTCTGTACATATATACGCGTTCCCATGCATTGTGTGTGTTATGCACCACATGGTGTAGCTCTCTGTGTTTATTTTATTTATTTATTTTTTTGCAGATATTTATATTGAAATATGTAAAAGTGCATGACCTGTTTCCTTTCCGATGAGGACAAATAGACGGAGCCCAGATGGCTGGAACATCAATTCATGAGAACAATTCTACAATGACGTTGACATTCCAAACCGAAGGTAAAAACCAACCCTTGTACATAGTTCAAGAAGGAAGTCATAGCTTACAGTGAAGGACCACAAACAGGGACACGTATGATTGTGTCTGAAAAAGATCCTCAGCGAACTACGGTAGATAAAATGATATAGGAACTAAGCCTCTACCTTGTCAGCCTTGAGTCAAGCAAATCTGTTCACCATGAGCAACATAAAAGTGGAGCAGCCACTAAGACAATTGTAGCTTATAGGTGGGCTGCAACTGATTAACCTTTCCTTTTCCCCGTCTTCATTGATAAGCAGAAAAATGTTGTCTGCTATGTATATATGTATACCTACAACAGAGCATCACTGTATCGGCCAGGCCATCTGACATGCACCACTTCTAAAAAGAAAAGAAAAATTCAACGATGTTAATATCAGTGTATGTATATTATTATTTTTTTTTTCTAGCAGTAATTAAAACAGAACAGGGTGAGTTGGTCATTTCCAAGGCCAAGGTGAGCTCTCTCATTGATCGCTTGTAGTAGTAAACATATTTGAACTCTGCTGACCACAAGGGTGTGACGCTTCTTTTGTTTCCCGATCGCACAGGAATACGAAGCCCCACTACTACTACTACTACTACTACTACTACTACTACTACTACTA
>NW_026406906.1:0-578 GCF_001194135.2 Octopus bimaculoides | reverse complement strand
TATATATACACACACACACACACATATATATATATATATATGTATATGTACGTGTATACATATGTATGTGTTTATACATGTAATATATATACACATGCATGTATACAAATGGTGGTGTTGTGTGTGTATATGCAAATATGTACATAAAAGTTTTGATCTAAAATTTCCTGAAGTATTGTTTAACTACTATCTTTCAAACCACGTTTCTGTTTCAAGCTATAAAACTCACGAATATGTTTTATTCGTTTTCAGTTGACATTCAATCCTTTCTTAATTTATTATATTTAAATGTTATCTTTACATTTATGAGTGAGCGTAACATGCGTCGTTCATATATTTATCGAAGCTATTTTAGTCATATTTTTTTTCTATATCCTTTTGTCTTTTGTATCGTGTGGCCTGCTCTGTTGGAGTTGTGTCGTTTATGGGCATTATATATGCAGAAAGCTAAATAAAGATTTTCAACATAATTAATCATTTATTCATTGCTTAACATTGCCTCTGCTTATGGCTGTGATATGTACCACCTTGTGATATCAACTGTGAAGTAATCGAAATTTAATTTTTAATGGCCAACT
>NW_026406905.1:0-207 GCF_001194135.2 Octopus bimaculoides | reverse complement strand
CCCCCCCCCACACACATGCACACATACATAGTGAAACCTTGCGAGATGTGGCTGCTGGTTTTATTGTAATTATTGCCTTGTTGCTCTGATAATTCTGTAGTTGCATGACCATGCGTGTTTGCGTTGTTTATTTTGAGGCTATCCATTTATCTATCCATATCTACCTACCTATGTATGTATGTATGTATGTATGTATGTATGTATGTA
>NW_026406904.1:0-630 GCF_001194135.2 Octopus bimaculoides | reverse complement strand
CACACACACACACACACACACACACACACACACACATAGATATATGTATGTATGTATCTATGTTTGTATATGTAAATGCATATATGTATACAGACAGACACTTTTTAATTTGTTAATACCACAACATATTTAGCATTTTCTGCAACCAAAAATGTACTCATCAGTGAAATAAAAGCAGCCAGTTAAGGGGCAAATGTGTATATATTTATTCCACTGATTGTATGTCACGAAACGGCTTCCAGTATGAATTCAAATTTATAGTGCTTCCTCGGAAACCTGTTAATGAAGACTTTGTTTAGAATTGCAACGAACAAAGGCCAAAAAGCTATTCCGCTTTCCAAATACAATGTACGAATAATTGTTTCTATACGTAAAACAGTGGTCTCCCTTGGGGGCTGAGATCGTTATAAATATATATCTCTTAAAATATATCTCCATTTATTCTCTTATGCTTTAGAATATAGAGCATTCAAGAATGGTTTGATGATAATTGTGTGTGAATGTGTGTGTGTGTGGATGTGTTTCGTAGGTGTGTGTAAGCGTGTATGCATTTGATAAGAGGTCTCGGTGCTTATGGGAGCATGTTTGTGTATGTGTGTGCACACACATCTATATATATATATATATATA
>NW_026406903.1:0-213 GCF_001194135.2 Octopus bimaculoides | reverse complement strand
TGTCTGTGCCTCCCCGACTATACCATTCACGACACGCGCCAACCTTTTCGTTAAGACCTCGGCCAAAATCTTCACTTCTACGTTTAACAGAATGATGGGCCTGAAATTCTCTATAACATCCCCCTTGTCCAGGTCCTTTTTGACCAACGTCACTACTCTCCGTCGCACAGATCTGGGGATAAACCCATTCTGTTGCCAGTTCGCGTAAACGTC
>NW_026406902.1:168-279 GCF_001194135.2 Octopus bimaculoides | reverse complement strand
ATATATATATGTATATATGTATGTATATATATACACACACATATATATATATGTATGTATATATATATACATATATATATATGTATGTGTGTATATATATATATGTATATA
>NW_026406902.1:0-125 GCF_001194135.2 Octopus bimaculoides | reverse complement strand
ATATATACATACATATATATATATATGTATGTGTGTGTATATATATATATCCGTATATGTATGTGTATATATATGTGTATATGTGTATATATATATATGCATGTGTATATATATATATATATATA
>NW_026406901.1:0-586 GCF_001194135.2 Octopus bimaculoides | reverse complement strand
CAACACAAAACGAAGCAGAGGCCCACCAACTCGGTACAGTAGCTGCAATGAGCATACGAAAACTAAAACATAGAGTTAGAAACAATAAAATAGTATGCCTCCCTACAGACAAATCAGGCAGGATATCGGTAGACAGCCTGCAAAACTACACCCATACGATGCAAAAACATATAGAAGATATGAGAGAAGTTACACCGCAAGAATATGAAAAAGTAGAGAAAATTCTCAATGCACACATGGGAATGTGTTGTTACATACTCCAACCTAAGAGACGCACAGCACAGAACTTCGCATCATCCAACAACGACATTCCTACACTCTATGGGTTACGAAAAGATCATAAACCCATTGCAGACCCTATCATGGCCCCCCCCCCCATGTCGACCGATTTGTGGTGCCAATATTGCCAGCAATTATAGGCTGTCATTCTTCCTCTCACAGATATTAAGACCACACATCGAGATGTCTCCTGATGTTTGTGAAAGCACTGAGGACCTCCTTAGCAGAGTCAATGAATGTAACTCCTCCCATGACCTGGCAGATTGTATTATAGGCAGTATGGATGTAGTATCTCTCTATCCATCCA
>NW_026406900.1:0-428 GCF_001194135.2 Octopus bimaculoides | reverse complement strand
TATATATATATATATATATATATATATATATTTCTAAATTCCAACGTCAAATCATGGGTCACATTATCTAAGCAACAGATTGAGCTAATGATGTTAACAGTAAAATAAAGCATAGTTATTTATGACAGCTAAGCATTTATGTATGTATATATATTTAATATTATTAAGCAGAAGACAAGAAGATAGTTCGTAATAATCCTTCAAAAATAGGGAGATATCCAGAGATTAAACACGTGGAAACATAACTGAGTGAAAAATTTTTCCTATGGAATCTCTGGATATTTAACCATTCTGGAAGGAATTCTATGGACAATCTTCTTGCTTTCTGCTTAATTATATTTATATACTTGCAGAACTTTATTTATAAATGCTTTGGTGCCATAAATAACTGCATGTCCATCGTTTAGTGTGTGTGTGTGTGTGTGTGT
>NW_026406899.1:0-488 GCF_001194135.2 Octopus bimaculoides | reverse complement strand
CATGCTTTAACTATCATTGTTTCTGCACTTATTGACTTGTTCAACCACAACCAAAACAAGGCTTTCCGTCACACATCCACACTGCACAACAATCTAGAAGCCGATGGCACATGAAGTCAGCTAACTAGTTGGAAATCTGTTTCATTCTATCCCTGACAATAAATGTACTTCACCTGGTTCGTCTGAGATAGCAAAGCAGGTAGTAGGAGCCGTCTGCTTATATATGTCCCTTTAATCTCTCACTCAACCAAAATACATAGCACCAAATCCCCAAATAATTCAATTGTGTTGCAGCGATACAAGCAAATGAAAAAAAAACTTGGTAAAAACCCACCCTCTCCAGAAGCTATGTTGCTTTTACTCACCACAGTAACTCATGCAAGGCTATCATCCAAAAAGTAAAAATATGCTTTGGAGCAATGCACAGCATTCAAGCCCTCTAATCTTCCAAATTACAGCTAATTCTTCAGATTGATAGATCATTACCA
>NW_026406898.1:0-739 GCF_001194135.2 Octopus bimaculoides | reverse complement strand
TTGTGCATATAATAGAACTGTGCAGTTACGTCCACACACTCACATTGACACATTGAAGAACACTCACCCGCAAGTTTGATGATAGTAAATATTAGTTTAAAAGGGAGAAGGCAAGTAAAGAAACATATAATATCCCAGTCGTACTCGTCTTCATGAGCAATCAAAATGAAATAGTGCCAATGAAGAATTTTGCTGTTGCTGTCTTGTCGTTGTTATTGTTTTTCTCATCGTTATTTTGTTGTACTTGCAATTGTCGTTCTCCTTCGTCTTTAATTACCTGTTTTACCTGTACTTATGTTTCCTTTCTTCTATGAGGAGAGGATAGTAGAGTGATGAAGAGAGAGAAAGAGAGAGAGAAAAAGAGAAAGAAAGAAAGCAAGACAGGCTAGAGGATAGTGAAGATATGTAAATTTTACATTCATAATACGGAATAAAATAATTAAAGGAACTTACAACATTTGTAATCTAGGAAGACTTTGAAAACTTCCTTGGTCAATACTCGAAATGTTATTTCGGTAAATATATCTGTAGCAGTAAAGAACGATGATAACATTTGTCATTGAAAACATTTGTGTTGAATTATTGAATACTGTGTGTTTGAAATGATGACAAGAAAGATTATGATGAAAACGAAGATAACGAGGAAAAGAAGACAAAAAAGAAGAAGAAAAGAAAAAAGAAGTAGGAGAAAAAGAACAAGTTGTTGAAGAAGTAGGGGAAGAAGAAAATAAGTTTAGGA
>NW_026406897.1:1861-2045 GCF_001194135.2 Octopus bimaculoides | reverse complement strand
TTTGGTAGTTGACATTAGGAAAGGCATCCAACAGTAAAAATCATGCCAAAACAGACAGTTGGGCCTGGTGCAGCTGTCCAGCTCCTGTCAAACCATCCAACCCATGGCAGCATGGAAAACGGACATTAAATGATGATATTGATGATGATGATGAAGATGACAACAACGCTGATGATGATGATGA
>NW_026406897.1:1487-1800 GCF_001194135.2 Octopus bimaculoides | reverse complement strand
TGCGTGCGAGTACATAGACTGAGAGAATAATATAATCCTAGCTATCACCTCATTAACACCTCATGACGGATCCTGACTGGAATAGTATTCCAAAATCAAAAAGAGACCCATAAGAATTTGATTTACATAAGACTTACACAACTCCAGAATAAGATCTAGGAGGCTTGAACTAAGCTTTGCAATGTGAAAAACAAAAGTAATAATTTATATTACAATTGTATCTTTAAACAGATTATATTCTTATTGCATATGTCATACAATGTTATGCAGTTTATAAAATGTTGTGCAATACTTGATGTAATATATGTAAATA
>NW_026406897.1:500-845 GCF_001194135.2 Octopus bimaculoides | reverse complement strand
CTGTCTGTCTGTCTGTCTGTCTATCTGCCTGTCTGTATATATTGTATATATATATATATACATATATAATGATAATATTAGGGATAAAATCCAAAATTACAGGTAAAACCTCAATTAAAAATCAATTTATTAAAAATTAAAATTAGATCAAGCTTCACAGTATAAAATATATTAATATATAGTATTATGATATTTACTTTGCATTATATTATACTTGTTTATTGTACTTTTAATTATAAATTTTTTCTATATGTGACAGTGGATGTTCATCAATGAGTTCATAGACCTTGGTTCTTTTCCCTAATACTATATATTTATATACATATATATATATATATATATATA
>NW_026406897.1:0-490 GCF_001194135.2 Octopus bimaculoides | reverse complement strand
TATATATATATATATATATATATGGAGAGAGATAGGTTGATAGATAGATATACTAATATATATATATATAGTAAATAAAAAAACGAAGAACAAACACAAAAAAAAAACAATGCGAGGATGTGATACATGTAAAGTATTAGCAGACACTCAGGGAAGGAAAGAAAGGTGGGTTTACATTTGAAGCAAAGCTCTTCTTCAGAAACAGGAGACAGAGGAAAGTCCAAGAGAAACGGAAGAGAGAGGGAAAAAAAAATCAACAACAGTTCACATGTGGTTACATTTTGAAAATATATATATGTGTAAAGCCATATATATGTGCCAAGTGCGATTGTTGCCATGGCCAATGCCAGTGTTTCATAGCTGGTACCTATGCCAATGGCATGTAAAAAGCACCCACTACACTCTTGGAGGTTGTTGGCATTAAGAAGGACATCCAGCAGTAGAAACTATGCCAAAACATATTGGAACCTGGTGCAGCTTTCCAGATTTC
>NW_026406896.1:0-674 GCF_001194135.2 Octopus bimaculoides | reverse complement strand
ACACACACACACACACACACACACACACACACACACAAACACAGAAATATGTTCATAAACAAATCACGTGATCGACCAGACGATGCGTTTTGCATAGTTTTAGGTTTCGTAAGACGCTACTTATCTGCTGGCAAGGTGGGCAGGCCGACATTGCCCCTGACTTGAAGGCTATTCGGTGACAGGGCGCACCCCTTTACACCCGATTGAACTGGTGCAAAGTGAAGTGAAGTGTTTTGCTCAAGAGCACAATGCACCACTCGGTCCTGCAACCGAACCCACAAGCTAGCAATTGTGAGTGCAACGCGTCTTATCACAAGGTCACGTGCCTTCACACATATACAGACGTATTTCTAATTATGTGTCAGTTTATGTGCCATTTTTGTTGTTGATTACTTTATTGACAGAGAACAGCTGAGATGATAGATCTTTGGCGTAGCATCGAAGCGAAAGTGGGAGAGGGGATTAACCGGTCGCCATTAAAATATACACCTTTACATTTCATGTTCAGTTGGTGTTGAAGGTGAATGAATACCTGTCGGAGTTAACAGGTTCGCCCTGCAATGATATAACGGGCTTTCATCACATGCGGGTTTCATTCCACCTTCTTTCCTCAGAAAGACCAGTGTTGCCTGTGTGGGATTCTGTGTACGAAACTGCTTGTATACACACACACA
>NW_026406894.1:0-237 GCF_001194135.2 Octopus bimaculoides | reverse complement strand
ACGAGTCTCTAAATCACGGAGTAAACCAATACAATATGTGTGCATACATATTATATACACTTACACATTGTGTGCATGTGTATGTATATAATTTTTACAAGGCAACCGGTGACTTCGAAGTGATGCCAGCATTTTTCGTCAGAGACAACTGAGCTGAATCTTCGAAGACACTGTCAACCTCTCTCTCTTCTCTCTCTCTCTTTCTCTCTCTCTCTCTTTTTCTCTCTCTCTCTCTTT
>NW_026406893.1:0-211 GCF_001194135.2 Octopus bimaculoides | reverse complement strand
TAGACAGTATGCATATAGGTAAATATGCATATATACATGCATATACAGGAACGGATATATATATTTGGGTGAGCATGTACATGCGTATGTTGAACCGAACAATAGTGTCTTATTGGTAACTTTAAGTGGTACATAGAGCATTACTATAATATATAAGTGCATGTGTGTATGTATATATATATGTGTGTGTGTGTGTGTGTATTTATATATA
>NW_026406892.1:0-350 GCF_001194135.2 Octopus bimaculoides | reverse complement strand
TAACGGTTTAGCGGTTTCACGGTTTAGCGGTATAGCGGTTTAGCGATTTAGTGGTTTGACGGTTTATAGCTTTAGCGGTTTAGCGATTTAGTGGTTTAACGGTTTATAGCTTTAGCGGTTTAGCGGTTTAGATGTTTAGCGAATTAGCGGTTTTATGGGTTTAGCGGTTGACGGTTTTAGCGGTTTAGCGGTTTAGCGGTCTATTGGTTTAGCGTTTAGCGTTTAGGGTTACCGTTTAACGTTTAGCGTTAGGGTTACGGTTAGGCTTAGGGTTAACGCTAGGGTTTGGGTTAGGGTTAGGGTTAGGGTTTATCGGTTAGGGTTAGGGCCAGGGTTAGCGGTTTAGCGGT
>NW_026406891.1:325-624 GCF_001194135.2 Octopus bimaculoides | reverse complement strand
ACCCTCCTAAGTATCCCAGCTGTCCCTAATAACACTGTTTTCTGGAGCTGTGCTAAACTGGGTTTTATACCTATTTCCTCTATCCATCTGTTCAGGTCTTTAGGGACAGTTCCCAATGCACCTATAACTACTGCGATACATTTCACCCACACTTTCCATAGTCTCTGTAATTCAATGGCTAGGTCCTAATACTTTGCTATTTTTCTATACTTCTCATATTGATTTTTTTCATCATTATTATCTGGCACATTCTATCTACTACTACTACTACTACTACTACTACTACTACTACTACTACT
>NW_026406891.1:0-157 GCF_001194135.2 Octopus bimaculoides | reverse complement strand
CTAGCTTTCTACATAACATCTAGTGGATTACTCTCCGTAGGTTGTCATGTCTTTTCTTCTATTCTATCTGTGCTAGCATGCTACATTCACTTACTACATAAGTAACGCTTTCCTCTTTTGATTTGCATAACCTACATTGGAAATCTACTTGGCTTTT
>NW_026406890.1:0-417 GCF_001194135.2 Octopus bimaculoides | reverse complement strand
ATATATATATGTACGTATGTGTGAGTGTGAATTGCTTGTGCATGTGTATCATGTTTGAAAGTATATATGCATGCACAATCACACACTCACATGCTCATACGCACATACACCGCTCTCACACACACGTGTGTGTGTGTGCCGTTCATGTGCGTCTGTATTTGAAAGTAGAATGATCATTCTTTGAAAGCATCAAGTACCGGTATTGACAGAATACACACTTGCTTACATATGTTAATGTGTGCTTTCAGATACATGACCATACACATTTGTACTCGTCCTCACTAACAAGGATTCACCCCTATACATATATTTCTATGTATTTATCAGTCTATGTATATTTATATGATTAAAATCTAAATCGCTGTCAAAGATTTAATCTATAACATGTATTATCACACACAGACATTATATATATAT
>NW_026406889.1:0-250 GCF_001194135.2 Octopus bimaculoides | reverse complement strand
GTCTGGACTATAGGCTGGATGCAGCAGAACTTCCACACCATCCAATTCTTAAATCTTGTTGCTGGTCTTTCTGGTGGTATACGGCTTTGCATTGTCTTGTTGAAACAAAACGTGTTTTCCACGAACAAGTCTTAGGTACTTTTCAACCAGCGCATCATGGACTCGATCGAGTTGCTTGCAGTAAAGTTCAGTGTTTATGACATGGCCATTTAGCACAAGTTTGGCACATAAAATTTTTCCTCAACCTAAT
>NW_026406888.1:0-572 GCF_001194135.2 Octopus bimaculoides | reverse complement strand
TGGACACGAAACTCAGCCTGCGAAGACTTATTGGGGCAAGCGAAATCGAAATCGTGATGGCACTTGTGCTCAGCGTCGCCTTTTTGGCACTTGTGCCCGCAGCATGTGTAAGGACCTTCGAGTGAGATCGTTGCCAGTGCCCCTGGACTGGCTTGTGCGGGTGGCACATAAAATACACCATTTTGAGCGTGGCCGTTGCCAGTACCGCCTGACTGGCCTTTGTGCGGGTGACACATAAAAGCACCCACTACACTCTCTGAGTGGTTGGCGTTAGGAAGGGCATCCAGCTGTAGAAACTCTGCCAAATCAGATTGGAGCCTGGTGTAGCCATCTAGTTTCACCAGTCCTCAGTCAAATCGTCCAACCCATGCTAGCATGGAAAGCGGACATTAAACGATGATGACGATGACGATAACAATGATTGCAGAATAATTAAATTTCTCTTGATTTATCTCTTTCAGGAGATAAAAAAGCAATTAGTTCTAACAGGAAAGATGGAAATATAGGTGCAAATCCACATGCTATGGTATATTGATTTATATGAAAATTATTTATACAATAAGTTCCTCATA
>NW_026406887.1:0-297 GCF_001194135.2 Octopus bimaculoides | reverse complement strand
TAAATATATACATAAATAAATATATAAATAAATAAATATATACATAAATATATATATAAATAAACAAATATAAATAAATATAACTATAAATAAATATATAAATAAATAAACAAATATATAATTCAATATATATACAAATAAATAAATATATATATATATATAAATGAATAAATAAATATATAAATATATAAATAAATAAATATATAAATAAATATATATACTCTTTTACTCTTTTACATGTTTCAGAATTTTAACTGCGGCCATGCTGGAGCACCGCCTTTAGTCGAGCAAATCGAC
>NW_026406886.1:0-267 GCF_001194135.2 Octopus bimaculoides | reverse complement strand
TATATATATATATATATATATACATATACATACATCTATTTATATACACACATATGTTTACATATATATACGTATATATATATGTATATAGGTATATTTATCTATATATATATATATATATATGTGTGTGTATGTTGATATATATATGTGTGTGTGTGTGTGAATATATATGCGTATATATATACGCATATATGTAGATATATACGCATATATATACAGATACATACATGCATACATACATATATATATGTATATGTATATATATAT
>NW_026406885.1:0-206 GCF_001194135.2 Octopus bimaculoides | reverse complement strand
GTGTGTGTGTGTGTGTGTGTGTGTGTGTGTGTACACACACACATGCATATTTATGTATATACATGTATATGCACATATGAGTATAGGTATTTATATAAATGTACGTATATACATATATCAATTTATATAGGTGTGGATACATGTATATGTGCATGTGATAGATAGATAGAAGGATAGATAGATAGATAGATAGATAGATAGATAGA
>NW_026406884.1:0-244 GCF_001194135.2 Octopus bimaculoides | reverse complement strand
GCCTCCAAATTCACCTCTTTGTATAAATTTGTGTTATCTTTTTTGTATGTGTCAGTGATGCAATTCGAAATTAGACGCTTGTAAACGTCCTTATCAACCGCATATAAGTTTTTTGTCTTGTCGGAATTAACGAAGATCTTATTCGAGTTGTTGATCTCTGTAAGTTTTTCTTTCATATTTCTCTGTAGATGGTTTATATATATATATAAATATATATATATATATATATTTCGTATGTGTATTT
>NW_026406883.1:0-247 GCF_001194135.2 Octopus bimaculoides | reverse complement strand
GTTTGTCTAGCTCTCGCAACTTATATAATCATAGTGAAGTTTATTCACTGCAGTGAATGAGTGTATGTGTGTGTTTGTACCCTAACACCGCTTGACAACCGGTGTTGGTGTGCTTATGTCTCCGTGACGTAGCGGTTCGGCAAAAGAAACGATAGAACGAGTATCAAGCTTTTAATAATAAGGTACTAAGGTCGATTCGGATCCTTATGATTTGACGGGCAACATTTTTTTATGTAGTGTTTTTGGT
>NW_026406881.1:0-259 GCF_001194135.2 Octopus bimaculoides | reverse complement strand
ATACATACATGATATACAGAGTGCGTGCTAAATATATTTTACCTACAGCAATGTCGTCTGCTTCTTCCATTATTCAATACATTACGAAGTTCATTAGTTTTGTTCTTTTGTTGTTTATTGTTTTTCTCTTTCTATTATTATTATTTTTTTTCTTTCGTTATTATTATTAGTATTATTGTTGCTGACGTCACGTAGCTATTGAGTCAACACTATTATATTGCCGGCTACATTTAAAGAAGGCAAACATCGAAAAAAAAAA
>NW_026406880.1:0-260 GCF_001194135.2 Octopus bimaculoides | reverse complement strand
CTTTGTGAGTCCTGTTGGTATTCGGTGGATTATGTGTACGTAGATTTAAGTTTTCTGGTCTCCCTTTTCTACGCTCCCGCTTATTTTGTTGTAAGTGGTTATCTACCTTGTTTAGCTGGTGGTGTTTGGGATGGGCAAATTTGCAGTTTTGTCCCTTTTCCCCGTGCCAGCAGGTACCATTTAGGTAGAATTTACAGATCTGTTTCTTGATCTTTTTCTCTGTGTGACGTGTTTGGGCTTGAAGCCTGTTTGTGTTTACC
>NW_026406879.1:0-217 GCF_001194135.2 Octopus bimaculoides | reverse complement strand
TGTGTTCCTTTCTGTCAAAGAGCATAGGCTCGAAACAAAAGACTTTCTCACTTCCTGAGCATTAAGCTAATACATATGTTTGTTGTTTACACACCCATCTTCATCTTGTGTTTTTTTTGTAAATTCTTACTATATAGATGTTATTCGTCTGACGTCTCATGTTTAAATGTGGTTCGTCTGAGTTCCTTGTTTTCGTTGTTGTTCTGAATGACTGGGG
>NW_026406878.1:0-605 GCF_001194135.2 Octopus bimaculoides | reverse complement strand
TTTATCTCTCAATCAACGCTGATTACCATCCAGATTCTCCCTTGTAATTGTATGTTTAAGAGTTCGTTATTAAAGTGTTTTTTTTATATCTTCCAACGTTTATCAATTCTCCTTCTTCTTCTCCTACTTCTTTCCTTTCTTCTTCTTCTTCTTCTTCTTCTCCTCCTCCCTTTCGTTCTTCTCCTACTTCTTCTTCGTCTGTTCAATTAAATTTGTCGTATTATTCAGCACAAATTTTGGCTTTCAAGGTTTTTCCACCAACTGTAACATTACTTACCATTTTGCCCCAAAAAATGCGATGATATTTTTCTTGGAATACCACGTTCAATTTTCGAAGTTTCCTTTAATCAAGGCTTCCCTATTTTCTCCATGTATTTGCATTAATTATCGTAATATCATTGCTCATATGCTAACTGAGATCCAAATTATTCATTTTTATGGAAAAAAATTTCTTTTCTGAGACTCAACTCGGATTTCTGTTCACAATACAGTCTTGCCAGAATTTCCTTCGTTCGACCATTTTTGTTTCGCTCTACAATGTGAGCTTTTTGACCAATTTTTCCAGTCAAAACATTTTAGCCTTTAAAACAGACAGTCTGCATCTC
>NW_026406877.1:0-538 GCF_001194135.2 Octopus bimaculoides | reverse complement strand
ATGCATGTGTTTGTGTGTGTGATTGAATGTAAAAGGAGAGAGAGAAAGAAATATGTTGATACATCAATTCAATTATACATGCTTGATTAAATACACACTTTTTAGACTTTTAACCAGTTTTATGTTGAATCAACACCTCGATCATTTAGTCAACATCTTTCATCTATAAAATTCCTGCCATCAATAATCAGAAACCAACAAATACCAATATTTTATAATGAGATTTTTAATGAGATACCTTTTCTTATTTTTCTTTCTTTATTCAACACCAACATCATAATATTAATTTTCACTTGGAACTGGTATTCCATTAACAACGATAAGCACTCCATCTAAAGAAGCCAAAAATTTTTACCAATCCTTCCTCGAAATTTA
The DNA here is from genome assembly GCF_001194135.2 of Octopus bimaculoides. Classification (NCBI taxonomy): domain Eukaryota; kingdom Metazoa; phylum Mollusca; class Cephalopoda; order Octopoda; family Octopodidae; genus Octopus; species Octopus bimaculoides. The sequence continues at coordinate 163 of NW_026406877.1, read as the reverse complement.
GCTAAGGCAAACTTATACATAATGACCCCTTACCACCACCGACAGCGCAACGTATCTGAATATATAAATGGGGAGTCAACATCAAACGGGTCAATATGCTCATACATACAAATATATATATAATTACACTGGTACAAATATATATGTATATATATATATATAT
>NW_026406876.1:0-353 GCF_001194135.2 Octopus bimaculoides | reverse complement strand
TATATTTGAAGAGGTAAACTCAGAAACAAAGTTTAGGTCGATCAGCAAATTCGCAAACGGAAAACAGACGTAAAATTTTTTAAATATTTAAAAAAATACATATACATTAATACATATTAATATAGATCAATACAAATCTATATATATAAAAGTATAACATATAAAATATATGAATAAAAATATAGATTAAAAGAACGTAAAAATATGCGCAATGTAAAACTTGTGAGTGCAAACGAAAGAGAACACATTAACAGAAATAGAAAAGGGCTGGCAGAAATGTTAACGCGCCGGGCGAAATGCTTTGCGGTATTTCGTCCGGCGTTACGTTCTGAGTTCAAATTCCGCCGAGGTCG
>NW_026406875.1:0-608 GCF_001194135.2 Octopus bimaculoides | reverse complement strand
TTTTTCATCATTTTTTAACTTAATATTTGAGAGTGGTCGGGTTTATTTTTAGTTTTCTCGTTTGTGAGAGCAGTCAAGATTATTTCAGATATTCTCATTTTAAAAAAATCATCTCTGGCTAATCGTTGAGAGAACGTTGGTGTTGCCTTGGCGGAGGTTTGCGCTCTCTGAGTGCTTTTGTTCTTATTGTGTTGGATTGGTAGAAACGTCAGAGCATCAGACAAGTTACTGCTTTTTATGTTCTAATTTCCAATTCCACAACAACTTTGCCTTTCATCAACTCAGGGCCGTTGAAATAAAATGCCACTCAAGTACTGAGGTCGATTTGACTAATCCCACCCCTGAAAATTACTGGCCTTGGGCCAGAATTGAAAAAAAATTATCGTCATCATCGTCGTTACGGTCATTATCATAACCATAGCAACAATGACATTATCATTGTCATCATCAGCAGCAGAATTACTATGTTTTCAATAATTTCGACAGTACATCCTGTTGCATCATTGTATTCTCGAGGAGAGTTCTGCATCGGTATTTCTTTTAGGTATAGTATTCCGCATGTGGAGGCGCAATGGCCCAGTGGTCAGGGCAGCGGACTCGCGGTCATA
>NW_026406874.1:1691-2777 GCF_001194135.2 Octopus bimaculoides | reverse complement strand
TATGTATGTATGTATATATGTATATGCAACATATATTGAATATTCTAATCATGTTTGTATACATGCGTGCACGTATACATATAAGCATGTATGTATATATATATATACATATATACATGTATGTATGTTTGTATGTATGTGTGTGTTTGTATACAAGCATGTGTATAGCGAATATATGTGTGTGTGCGTGTATGTTTGTATGTATACATACATGCATATATATATATACAGACATATAGAAACATACATACATTTATACATATATACACAAACATATGTACAAACACACACACGCACACGCACACACACACATATACATACATACATACATGCGAGTTCGTATGGGAATTTGGTGTGTGTATGTATAAGGTAGGTAGTTTTTTTTTGTTTTTTTTGCTTATACTTTTTTTGTGTTTCGTCAATTTTTTTCTTTTTCTCCTCCCATAAATATAGATAAGTCAATATCAGAAATGTAAAGCGTAACACAAAAACGAAACTAGATAAAACCATTAAAAGGCGAAGTAACCTCATCAAGAAGCTGGTTATATTAGTTTTGAAGGTTTTTTCCTTCTGATTACAATCACTATTATTATTATTATTATTATTGGTAGTAGTAGTAGTAGTAATAGTTGTAGTAGTTTGAACATTGAGGGAGAGAGAGAGAGAGAGAGTTAGAGAAAGGGTGGCAGATACAGGGTGAGAGAGAGAGAGAGAGGGAGAGACTATATGAGTGTGTGAGTGTGTTAGAGTGGGAAAGTGAAAGAGGTTGTATAGGGGAGACAATATATATATATATATATAGAGCGATAAGGAGATAGTGAGACTGATAGAAGAAAAACGATAGAGTGGGTCTACTACGTGTATGGGAGAAAGGAATGAGTGTTTGAGAGAGGGAAAGATATAGAGTGAGAGAAAGAGAGAGGCGTAGAGAGAAAGAAAGAGAGAGTAGGTGGGTGACGAGGAGAAAATGAGAGAGTATTGGCGACGAGCGGACCTGTGTGTTCGAGTGAAGAAATGAAAGAGGTTGTGTGTGTTAGAGAAAGAAAAGATATAGAGCAATTGAGGGAGAGAGAGAGAGAGAGAGAG
>NW_026406874.1:0-542 GCF_001194135.2 Octopus bimaculoides | reverse complement strand
CTCTCTCTCTCTCTCTCTCTCTCTCTCTCTCACATACACACTCTCTCTTTGTGTTTGTTATTATTGATTTCCTCTCCCCACCCCTCCGTCTTCTTCCCTCTCAAATCACCCAGCTGTAATTAGTAAGTATATTGCGTCTGATACGACTAATGACGTGACGACTAAACTACTACCACCACTACTACTACTACCACTACTACTACTCGTGGTGGTGGTGGTGGTGGTGGTGGCGATTGTGCGTGAAGTAAAGAAAACCAAACTGCTGCTACTACTGGTGTGTTTTCACAACTGAAAGGTACTGATTCATTTTAACAACAACAACAACACTTCTCTGACGACTGCTGCTACCAAGGAAACCGCCACAACTTCGTAACTTTGGTTTCTTTTGACACAAGACACGAGAAGACATCAGTTTATTTATTTATTTATTTATTCATTTATCTATTTATTTATTTATTTGTGTTTGTCATATTTGTTTATCTGTGTCACTGTTGTGTTACTCTTTTACTCTTTTACTTGTTTCAGTCATTTGACTGCGGCCA
>NW_026406873.1:1268-1861 GCF_001194135.2 Octopus bimaculoides | reverse complement strand
GTGTGTGCGTGTACATAAGTGTTATATATATATTTATATATATGAGTATATGTGTGTGTTTGTGTGAGTGTTTACATATATATTAAATATGTGTATACATATATGAATATACATACATATAAATATGGATTGTGTTCTAAGACGCATGCTCCTGAAACACATGGTTCTGGGTTCAGTCCCACTGCTTGGCAACTTCGGCGTGTGTCTTCTCGTATAACCTCGGGTCGACCAAAGCCCTCTGTGTAGATATGTTAGATTGAAACTGAAAGAAGACTCCGTGTTTTATATAGATAGATAGATAGATAGATAGATAGATAGACTGATATATTACAGTCTGCGTTTGTTCACCCACCATCCCTTGACAAACGTTTCCAATGGAATAAGTGCTAGGTTTACAAAGAATAAGTCCTGGGTCGATTTCTTCGAATAAAGGTAGTGTTTTAGCATAGCTGCAGTCCAATGATTGGTACCCGAACATGCATCTATATACACATGTAGATGTAGGTATGTACATATATGTGCGTATACATGCATATGCTTATATATCATTTGTATTATATATATATATATATATACACATATATATATATATA
>NW_026406873.1:0-503 GCF_001194135.2 Octopus bimaculoides | reverse complement strand
ATATATATATATATATGTATATATATTCATGTATGAGATTATAAATTAATGTATAAATATATACGTTTAAAAATTCATATATATATATATATTTATTTATATTATTGTATTATATATACACACTTATATATTCATATATGTATATAATTAAACATTAATATAAATATATACAATTATAAAAGTATATATTTATACATACATTTATAATCTCATACGTATGTGTTTACAAGTATACATGTGTAATTCTTTGTGTATGAGTCTTGTAGTTCTATTGTGTGTTTGCGTGAGCTGTATGAATGTGTTGACTTCCTTCCGACAAACTTTATACATGGCTGCTACAAATCATTGCTACAAACCTCACTGGAATGTAAATTCTTTGTTTGTTTTGCGAGGGTATTGCTTTGTTTTATACATGGTAGCGTGTAGAAAATCTTACTTTATATATGAATGTTCATATCTATATATATATATATATATATATTCTGTTGTTATTATTTGTATAT
>NW_026406872.1:0-708 GCF_001194135.2 Octopus bimaculoides | reverse complement strand
GCCGAGATCGACTTTGCCTTTCATCCTTTCGGGGTCGACAAATTAAGTACTAGTTATGGACTGGAGTCGATGTAATCGACTGGTCTCCTTCTCCCCAAATTTCAGGCCTTGTGCCTAGAGTAAAAAAGTAGAAAGTTGATTGGTTGGTGATGAGACTTTGGTGACTGTGATGCATTTTTCATAAGCGAATCAAATAAGTGATTGGAATTGGTTGCTATTTCTAGTTGGTCAAGCGCCTAACAAGGTTGTGGTTTCATTGTCCTCTCATCCTTCGTTGCAAAGGTGAATGAGGTGGGAGGGGATGAGGTGAGTCCATTGAATTTGATTCCAGAGGGAGGAAAGGGGTGTTGGGAGATGTCAACAAGCAAGTGTGAAGGAACAGTTTATAAGTATATGCAGGTCTCTATCTTCGGTACCATACACACACACACACACACAAACACACACATACACACGCGTGTGTCTTTGTGTCTGTGTTTGTCAACCACCACTGCTTGACTACTGGTGTTGGTGTGTTTACGTCCCTGTAACTTAGCGGTTCGGCAATAAAAGGTTGATAGAATAAGTACCAGGTTTTGAAAAGGTAAGTACTCGGTTCGATTCATTCCACCAAAATTCTCCAAGATGGTGCTCCAGCATGGCCGCGGACTAATGTCTGAAACGAGTAAAAGGTAAAACATATATATATATATAAATATATGTCATCAA
>NW_026406871.1:0-278 GCF_001194135.2 Octopus bimaculoides | reverse complement strand
TCTTTACATTGATAGAAAGGGAATATAAGGAATTTAGGGTTTTTGTTTCCGGCGCAAGAGTCTATGTGACCACTGAGTGGAATTTGGCGGTGTTGTGGGATATTTATTTGTTCTTTATGGACTGCTACTCTTCTACGCAAAGCGGGGCTCGCCTGTCCAAAATAGAAGTTTTGGCAACCTGCACATGTGAGGACATAAATGAGATTCCCAGAGGAACAAGAGAAATTAGTCTTGATTTTAAACTTTGTTCCTTGTTTGAAGGTAAATTCAGAGCCTTC
>NW_026406870.1:0-404 GCF_001194135.2 Octopus bimaculoides | reverse complement strand
CACACACACACACACACACACACACACACACATATATATATATATTCTACGAATATTATAGAATTCCTGATGTTTATCTAGTAGCAAGAGCATTTCACTGTATGATGGCATTAGGTAACCAATGAATGTGAATGAACTTACCACTTTATACTGCAAGGCTTTTTCCCCGATTCTTATTTAACTATATGTTTGTGTAGTGGGGTGTCTTGACATTATGTGATGATTGTAAACAAGCATCACTGTCAGTTTCCCATGAAAACCATGTCTGGCCATCGGGGAACTATCGCCTTGCTTGGAAACAGGTTAGGGTTGGTGACAGGAAGCGGGCATTCGGCTGTGGAAAAGCTGCCTCATCGTATTCCGTCTGACCCATGCAAGCATGGAAAAGTGAACTTTAAAATGAT
>NW_026406869.1:0-494 GCF_001194135.2 Octopus bimaculoides | reverse complement strand
ACACACACACACACACACACACACATACACACACACACGCATACAAGTATGAATTTAAGTATACGTGTATATTTGTCAGTGAGCTGCTGGGAGTGTCGCATTGCTCTGGGTATCGATTACGAAGTTGTGTGAAGTGGTGAGAGGATCTAATGAAGAACTACTTTAAGCAAGCACCTGAGGAGGTGCATTCTAAACTTTGGACGTAAGATAATGATTGTACTACATTTCACCTTTGTACTACAGGAGTAAGAATGCATTGAAACAATTGTAGTGGTTTTAAATAAAGAATGCCATTAATTCCATTTTCTTTCATTTGTCAATTTATATCAATTCTGTGGATACTATCCAATTCCTGATGTATAACCAGGAGCCTTTCTGCTGCATGATGTCATATGGTGACCAGTAACTATGGATGAGCTTTACATACCATTCTACGATGGTTGTTTACCAGAATCTTACTTAACTACATGTATGTGTGTGTGTATATATATATA
>NW_026406868.1:0-482 GCF_001194135.2 Octopus bimaculoides | reverse complement strand
ATTATTATTATTATTATTATTATTATTATTATTATTATTAATAATTTATTTATTTGCTTTAGGAATGATTTAAGTGTTTTGGATTCTCCATTGAAAGAAGATTTTGATGTTAGTATATTGTAAAACAATAAGGATTTGCACAGGAGGTAGACAATGGTGAAACTTTCCGAGTAGGATTGTGTCTGTCAATCCACTTGACGAGAACAAAATGGCTGCACACATTTCTAAAACATAAACATCGACGTATAGCGTGCGAACACTTTTAACAACAATCACTCCTACATACTTCAACAGTTTTATCAACAATATCATTTCATCACAATGCTGGTAAGCTACTTCTTGTATGAAAGTTTTGATTTGCCAACAAATTTCCATTAAAATGACTTCGATAGCTAGATAATTTCCGCCACTTTTTCGTTGTATGGTTTTCAGGTTCATCCGTTCATTCAAGCATATTTTGTGCACCAATTATATATATATAT
>NW_026406867.1:0-476 GCF_001194135.2 Octopus bimaculoides | reverse complement strand
ACACTTACACATGCTTATCCACACACACTCGCACACACTCACAGTTATACGAAGGCATACAAATATATTTGGCTCACATCATAAGTCTTCAAATATAAAAATCTGTGTAAATGTCGCCTTATTGATGGAACACCATGTATATAATGTGTATATAATGTGTATATAATGTGTTTATATGATGTGTGCTCTTTTATGCATGACAATAAATCTTTTATCATTTATTTGCTTCAGTTACTAGATTGCGGCCATCCTGGGGCACCGCCTTGAAAAATTTTTAGTCGAACGAATCAATCCCAGTATTTATTTTTTTAAGCTTAGTAATTATTCTTTTGGCCTTTTTGCTGAACTACTAAGTTACCGGGAGGTAAACACACCAACAACGGTTGTCGAATGGTGGTGTTGGACAAACATAAAACACACACATGTACATATATATTCTTTTACTCTTTTACTTGTTTCAGTCATTTGACTGTGGC
>NW_026406866.1:0-481 GCF_001194135.2 Octopus bimaculoides | reverse complement strand
CACACACACACACACACATACACATATAATCAAATGGTATGTTAAAAGTTGAACAATCCAATATTAAAAATAACAACGACAAAACAAGAGAATGTACGCATGGAATGAACTAGTCTGACGGTCTGTGAAGGAGGAAAGAAGAGTGTGTTTTTAACGTTTCGGGCGTAGCTCTTCATCAGAAAGGAAAACAGGAAAAATGGAGGAACCCGAGAACGAGAAATTTCACAAAGAACTCCTATGTTGTTACCTGTCTGAAGTAATATACATACATACATACATACATACATACTTACATACATACATACACACATGCATACATCCATCCATCCATCCATCCAAACATACATACATACATGCGTACATATATACATGCCTACATATATATATATAAACTTACTTGAAAATGGATGCGTGATGCTCAATCATATAATATATATATATATATACACGACGGGCTTCTTACAGTTTCCGTCAGCCAAAT
>NW_026406865.1:0-337 GCF_001194135.2 Octopus bimaculoides | reverse complement strand
AAAGCACTTTACGTTTAGAGGTCTTATGGGAAAATATAGGCTAGAAAATTTTTCTAACCTATATTAACTCACTAGACTTCAAAATGAAACGTGCTATTTTCTAGCCTATATTAACCTACTAGACTTCAAAATGAAAAGTGCTTTTTTTCTAGCCTACATTAACCCACTAGACTTCAAAATGAAAAGTGCATTTTTCTAGCCTATATTAACCAACTAGACTTCAAAATGAAAAATGCATTTTTCTAGCCTATATTATCCCACTAGACTTCTAAATGAAAAGTCCTTCGTTGTAGTCTATATTAACCCACTAGACTTGAAAATGAAAAGTGATTTTTTT
>NW_026406864.1:0-281 GCF_001194135.2 Octopus bimaculoides | reverse complement strand
ATATATAAACATATATATAAATATATATATAAACATATATATATATATATGTATATATACATATATATATGTATATATATCTTTATATACATGCATGCTTATGTACATATACTTAAACACATATACATGTATATATATATATGCATATATATATATATGGATGCATGTATCTATGTACGCATCTAAAGGCATTTATAAGTATTATACTAGTATAACGAATTACATAACATGATTACGCATAGCTCTATATATGTATATAATTATATATATATATATATATA
>NW_026406863.1:0-620 GCF_001194135.2 Octopus bimaculoides | reverse complement strand
CACACACACACACACACACACACACATGCACATGTAAACAAATTCTGAATATTACGCTTTCGATATTATTACACAAATAGATAAATAAATAGAGAGAGGAGAGGAAGACAGATGCAAATCGTGTGTATGTTTTGAGAAGAGAAAGGAGGTAAAGAGTGAGTCTGTCTCCCAAATGCTCATCAGTTGGACTTCTTTCTATTCTTCCTTCAACCATCATCAAAACGCTTCACTTTGATTGGCTGTTGTCAGCCAATAATAACCTTATTGTAGTGTGATGCCATCAAACTGATCTTAGTGCAGATATACTTACAGAAACCTTGGAATTTCTATTCAATTGTTTTCTCTCTCAATATCTACCTCTCTCTATCTCTACCTCGCTCTCTCTCTCTTTCTCTCTCTCTCTCTCTACCTGTCTACTTTTCTCTTTATCCCTCACACAGTCTCTCTTTCCCTTCGTCTTCTCTCTCATTCTATCTTTTCTCTTTTCTCCCTCCTCTTTCTCTCTCCCTCTTTCTCTCCCTTTCTCTCTTTCTCCCTCCTCCTCTTCTCTCCCCCTCTTTCTTTGTCTCTCTCTGTCTTTGACACTTCGTTTCGTTTTTTCTGACCCCTTGTCTTTTATC
>NW_026406861.1:0-306 GCF_001194135.2 Octopus bimaculoides | reverse complement strand
TAACCCTAAGGCCCTTCAATTCTAGACCTTGCTTCCACACCCTAAACTTCTCTAGTTCTAGCAGCAACTTGGCTATTAGAGCAAGGGCATCAGCATCGAGGAGCACCTAGGGGTAGCCTGTCTTGAATTCCTCTGTTATTGCTTGGAGGATTATAATGAATAAGAGGGGGCTGAGAACTGATCCTTGGTGAACTGCTTCTTCTACCTGGGATTCTTCGCTATGCTCATTGCCAGCCCTTACCTTACTGACAGCATCCCTGCACAGAGCTTGTACAGCTCTTACCAACCACTTGTCTATTTCCAGTT
>NW_026406860.1:0-503 GCF_001194135.2 Octopus bimaculoides | reverse complement strand
GGTTGGTAAGCAAGCTACTTACCACACAGCCACTCCTGCGCCTATAAACTTAATGGCTTGTAAGATCTGGATTACTACTTCTCAACACCCATGCCTACTGGGCCAGCGAAGAAACATTTAAAGTTTCATTTCTAAAGACAATTGTTCTTACCGTATCCATTGCTCAGCCCGTTTAGAATTCATAGAGCATGCAATGTTTGATTAATGTAAAATTGTTTTTGGCCGCCTATCCAACATGGCTGCTCCGCACTACCATTTTTAAGCCCAAGAGGAAGCTCCTTCTAGCTGGTTATCGATGCAATCTGTACCAGACTTATGGTAGGGGTTCGCTCCCTTGTTTGCAATATATGTCGGGTGCAGATTACATCGAAGGGATGCTTCGTTTTGTGTCTGTATATGTATGTGTTTGTGCGTGCACGTATTGTATCTATGTGCGTGTTTATGTATGTGTACGTGTGTGCGTGTGTATGTATGTGTGTGTGTGTGTGTGTGTGTGTGTGTGT
>NW_026406859.1:1745-2666 GCF_001194135.2 Octopus bimaculoides | reverse complement strand
TGTGTGTGTGTGTGTGTGTGTGTGTGTGTGTGTGAGTGAGTGTGTTTAAGTATATGTGTTTCTGTATTCTCGTATGTGTAAATGTATGAGTGTGTGTGTATTGTGTACGAAAGTATGTAGATGCTAAACTTTTCTGATATTTATCTTGAGAATATTAATTCAAAATTTAATGTGTCTAAGAACTATCATAAATATGCTTGTTCTGTTATTTAAATATTAATAACGTGGAATAATGCGCTGTTTTTCAAGAGCTGTTTCCCACGAGACCTCAGACACCGAGTGATTTATTGTTTTATTATATATTTGTAGACCAAGACCAAACCACCCCACCACTCTCTCTACATTATGCATATATTATCTGTATAATTATATTTATTCACACACAAAATATGCATACACACACATACAAATAATTTGGACAAACAAGTATAATTCAATTAGTGTGTTTAAATGTTGAGTATAGCACCGACACAGTTTAGGCTATCTGTTGTCATCCGCAGTTGTGGTACACTTCCATTGATCTACATCAGGAACTTCTTTATCAATGTACCTGAAGAGAACCAGACTGATGCATTGAAACATATGTTGTACCTAATGAAAGTCTAATGCGAAATCCATCTCCTACTTTTAATTAATACTATATTTATATATATATATATATATATATATATCATCGTCATCATCATCGTTTAACGTCCGCCTTCCATGCTAGCATGGGTTGGACGATTTGACTGAGGACAGGCGAACCAGATGGCTACACCAGGCTCCAATCTGATTTGGCAGAGTTTCTACAGCTGGATGCCCTTCCTAACGCCAAACACTCCAAGAGTGTAGTGGGTGCTTTTACGTGCCACCAGCACGAAGGCCAGTCAGGCAGTACTGGCAACGGCCACGCTCAAAATTGTGTATTTTACATGCCAC
>NW_026406859.1:0-1611 GCF_001194135.2 Octopus bimaculoides | reverse complement strand
ATATATATATATATATATATATATATATATATATATAAATATATATGTATGCACAAATGTATAATTAAAAAGAATTGGAGTTAACAAGAAGAGGGGGGAAACACAGCGAGATCTCATAATGCAGGGAAACAGTTGCATAATCAAGTACTTGCACACCTGCAGAACCCTGCTGTACTCTTTCTCCACAACTTTCTCCCTGTTTCTGTTGTACCTGTATATCAGAGGGCCAGCTGATATACAGAGAACTACATTAAAGGTACACGTGTCTGTGGAGTGCTCAGCCACTTGCACGTTAATTTCATGAGCAGGCTGTTCCATTGATCGGATCAACTGGAACCGACGTCGTCGCAACCGATGGAGTGCCACGATATACATACAAATATACACACATATTCACTCAGATTCACACATATACATACATGCATGCACATATAATATAAAACTGATAAAAAAATTACTATTTCCCCAAAACATTTTATTTATACATTCTGAAAACGAAAATAAATAAATATATAAATGAGTGAATAAAAAGTTAAAAAATAACATAATGCCAAAATAGTAAAAACGAACAATTAAAGGTAACTATTTAACTCTAATGAAGAGCTGTACTAAAACTGAAATTGAGACAAAATTTCAAATAAACCTGATGAACTAGGAGACATCAAAAACTAGTTTATGGATTGTGTCTTTGGTCTCATTTTGTTACATGGCGGTGGGGACTGTCCATTTTTTTTTGTTTTGCTTTTGGGTTTTTTTTGTTATGTTATATGTTGTATATATATATATATTTTTTTTTTCCAAGACTACCACTCAGCACCACTTAAACTGACACATGTCATGTTGAAATAAATAAATGGAGAAATGAAAAGTGGGTTTTGTAGCCTGAGCTTCAAGTACATTGATGTCAAACCCTGAAGATATACACTTCGTCTTGAAGGGCACCGTTTTCTTTTTTTAGGGAGTTTCTTTTTTTTTGTTTTTTAATTAATACACTCGTTAACCACTGTCAAAAATTATATTATTTTATATGTGCAGATATAGCTGTCTGGTTAAGAAACTTACATCACATATGACAGAGTAATCGAAATGCTAAAGGGCCAAACTGAAGTCCAGAACATAAATTACCATGAAATCTTGATAGAACGCTTAAATTTACATCACTTGAAAAGACGAAATTCCTGTCATAGAATCAGGGATGGCCTTAGAGAGACTGGTATCAAAAGGGTTTATAATTGAATTTCAAAAGGGTTTAGATTTGAATTTCAAAAGGGTTTAGATTCGAACTAAAATCCTTAACTACTAAGACACGAACCAACCGAAATGTGGAATACGATATAATTGTATCAAAAACTCGAGAGGATTTTGTTTGTAAATCTGCAGAATTCCTGAATGTCTGGAGTTGTCTAAGAAGATAATTTCGAGATGTACTTCTGGTCATAGCAACCAGCATCTTTGGTGAGAGAGATTTGATTCTGCAAACATTCTGCTTCAATGCAAGAAACCACATTAAACACACCACATGTATGGATTCATTTACAAACATATAAAAACCACGCACACTTGTTTATGCATACACCCCACTATTATATATATATATATATATATATATAT
>NW_026406858.1:0-491 GCF_001194135.2 Octopus bimaculoides | reverse complement strand
ATATGTGTATTTTTGCATCCTGTGTTTTACCCCTCCTCACCTCACCGTTTGACAACTACTGGTAGCGGTTCGGCCAAAGAGCCCGATTGAATGGATACTAGGCTTAGGAAATAAGTCCTGGGTCGATTTGTTCGACTAAAACCCTTCAAGGCAGTATTCCAGCATGGCCGCACTCAAATGACTGAAACTAGTAAAAGAATAAAAGAACAAAAGAATATTTAACGATCAAACTTGCTTTCTTTGAATTTCCTCCCAAGAAACACAAAATAACAAGTGTTACAGTGAAACTCGACAATTTCCCAACACGTGATTTTCTTCTTTCCTTTCTAACTCTTTCCTAATATCTCGTGTCTTTGTCTTCACATCTGTCTTGTTTCACTTTTTTATTCCTTTAGTAGTCGTTTCTCTCACACATTTTCCTCTTGTCATCTCAGGCTTCATATCTTTACTCTCTCTCTCTCTCTCTCTCTCTCTCTCTCTCTCTCTCTCTC
>NW_026406857.1:0-394 GCF_001194135.2 Octopus bimaculoides | reverse complement strand
TTCGGGGTCGATTAAATAAATACCAGTTATGCACTGGGGTCAATGTAATCAACTTAATCTTAGTCTGTCCTTGTCTGTCCCCTCTGTGTTTGGCAATAAAGAAACAATTGTATATGCATAAATACATATGTATATATGCATATATATATTATATATATATTTATATATACATACACACACACACACACCTAAATGCATGCAATTCTTCTCTGCTCACTTATATAGATCAAACTAATGAGATTGGTCAATGGAATTTCTTATCTCCGAGGCCCAGTTTTACTCTTTCCGTGCATCTGCTTTTTCTTATGCTCCAGTTTCTCGCCACCACCCACCACCCACCACCCACACCCGTACCATCCTGCCTTTGCAACTCACCCCCTTTCTCTCCAAATCC
>NW_026406856.1:0-217 GCF_001194135.2 Octopus bimaculoides | reverse complement strand
TGTGCCAGTGGCATGTAAATAGCACCATTTGAGTGTGATCATTACCAGTGGCACAGGAAGACATTTGAGCGAGATCGTTGCCAGTGATGCTGGACTGGCTCCTGTGCAGGTGGCACGTGACAAACAACATTTGAGTGTGGTCGTTGCCAGAACCCCTTGACTGGCCCTCGTGCCGGTGGCATGTAAAAGCACTCACTACACTCTCAGAGTGGTTGGC
>NW_026406855.1:0-643 GCF_001194135.2 Octopus bimaculoides | reverse complement strand
GACAGACAGACAGACAGACCAAGGAAGAGTCAAATAGCTTGTGTGGGGCACATTAGAAAATAAAAAGATACAAGTTGGAAGATATGTATACGTGGGTGTGTATACACACATATCCGTTTGCCAACATACATACGCACACACACACACACACACGCACATGAATGAATAGGTGTGTGTGCGCATGTGTGTGAATGCAGGTATGCGCTCTTGTAAGTGTATGCTTGTGTATTTGTGAGCATATATGTAAATGTGTGTAAGGGCATGTATGGCTATACAAGTATATGCGTCCGTATACATGTTGTCTTGTAGGATGGAACCGACGAAACTCAATCAACCGCTGCGAATTTCCAATATGGCATCTCATTATAGTTGAAGACTTAAATAAATAGTGCGAACCATTATACGGAATGGTTCCTAGTTCAGTGAGTTAAAGAATGCGCAGAATTTTTTAGCAGGTAAAATCGCATGAGTACATGCGCACTTAAGCAAACATACACACACACATACACACACGTACACGCATATAAATATATACGTGTATATAGGTATATTTACGTAGTTATATAATCCTATAAGTGTATATACATGTATGTGCCTGCGTTTGTATTTCACTTTATGCGTGCGTATATATATATATATATAT
>NW_026406854.1:0-639 GCF_001194135.2 Octopus bimaculoides | reverse complement strand
TATACATATGTATAACATGTGTATACGTGTTCATATACAATGCATATGTATGCATTGTATATACACAAATATGTTTACGTAACTACGAATACGTATGGATATGTATATATGTGTGTGTGTGTGTATGTGCATAGGTACATATGTATACACGTGTGTATACATATACGTCATTAACGTAATCATCACCATCATCATCGTCGTCATCATTATCAGGCCACCACCACCTCCACCACCACAGCACCACCACCACCATCATCATCATCATCATCATCAATGTGGATCTGTTTCCGTTGAGTGTTTTGTGTTTACACACGGAAAAGAGAGATTTTCTTGACAGCAAAACGGGATTGTCTCCATGTTGTTGTTGTTGTTGTTGTCATTTTCTTAATGTAATTGTTGTTGTTGCCTTTGTTATTGTTGCAGTTGTTGTTTGTGCGAGTCTTTTTGAAGAGAAAGATGAGAAAGGAGCAGCAATAAAAGAGAGAGAGAGAGAGAGAGAGAGAAGGGGGATGAGAGAGGAGGAAAGAGAGAGTGTGTGAAAGGGAGCAGGTCGGGTGGATTAGGGGTATCGAATAATTAGATAGATTGTGGTGAAAATTGATAGTTGTACTGGTGTGTGTACGTGTGTGCGTGTGTGTG
>NW_026406853.1:0-558 GCF_001194135.2 Octopus bimaculoides | reverse complement strand
AATAAAGATTATTAATAATGGAAAAAATACACATAATGACGATAGCAATATTAGCGATAAGGAAAAGATGAACAAAAACTAAGCAAAAATAAACGCCAAATATATATGAAGCTTTGTGTAGTTGTGTGTGTGTGTGTGTGTGTGCGTGTGTATTGGTGTGCGTGTATGTATACGTGTGCGTGTGTGTGCATAAATGGATTTGTGTATATATATCTGTGTATATGTGTGCCCGTCTCCATGTTATTGTCCCTGTATCTGTATTAATCACTTTATAAGAAACATCTTATAACTTTATAATTAAGGTCGTGTGAAGAGCTCTCGAGACGAGTGAAAACACTTTCTGTCATACCATTAGCTCCCTCCAACTTTCTGAAGAGTCCTTACGCTGATAAAGGTTAAAAAGAAGGATTAAAACAAAAAACAAAACAAAAGACCTAGATTTCATAAAATTACGTGTATGGACATAATTGTTTACACAAGTGAAGAGCGGTAGAGGTTTAAGATAGGATTGAGGTGAATATGAATACCTGTTTTATAAATATATATATATATATATAT
>NW_026406852.1:0-580 GCF_001194135.2 Octopus bimaculoides | reverse complement strand
TTAGGCCACCCTACGTATTTAATAATGTTTAAAATAACGATATTCCATATAGGATCAGAATTTAATCATGGAGCAATAAATATTCTTGTGTTGGCAATATTTCACTCGTAAAATTTCGGAAATAAATAAAAGAGTATTAAACTACAAATAATGAGTCACACAACTGGTTTGCCGTGTGAAAGTGAAGGCCTTGGTGTTCGTTTTTTAATTATTTTAATTTATTAACATAAACTTACGTGAAGTGTATCAATATTAATAAAACTTTGTACGTTACTTGAAAGTGCATATTATTCTTCGTTTGTTTTAATCAGAGAATCACATTGGTGATTACACACTAGTAGTTCATGAAATATTTCTCTATTTCAATAGGGTAAAAAGGCCAGTGGCAAAAGGTGGTGACAGAATTCGCGAAGTATCGATAAAAAGGTATTCAGAAGCCATTACTGACTATAGAGGTAGGTTTATTAACTCGAACTGTTTCTTCAACAATACTTTCACTGAATGTTTCACATTTCCACATGGCAAGCAAAAAGAATCTGATTTCTGTAGGATGTTTGCGAACCAAATATATATATATATA
>NW_026406851.1:0-423 GCF_001194135.2 Octopus bimaculoides | reverse complement strand
TATATATATATATCGTACAATCCCAAATATTGTGTACATTATCAGAGTTGAATCAGAACAGAAAACAAGATTATAATCACAAAATGAAGGCTACAGAATTAATACGAATCAATAACATAACTTTAAAACACTGTATCCTTCATATAAAATAAATAATCCCTCACATACATCAAGCATACATACTTGTATCTACGTATGTATGTATGTTTACACATATATGTATATATGTATATATCTATCTATATATATATGTATATAAATGCATATATATATATTTATATCTATATGTATACATATATGTGTATATCGATATGAATATATATAAGTTATATATGTGCTTATACATATGTATATATGTATATGTATATGTATATATGTATACATATATGTATATGTATATATATACATCTATATATATATATA
>NW_026406850.1:0-354 GCF_001194135.2 Octopus bimaculoides | reverse complement strand
TCATGGTTTGGTTTCGAAGTTAGGTTTTGCTCTATAATTTTTTCCTCTCAATGAGGTGAATTAATGGCACATTGATAGAAAGGAAAGATTATAAATTGTGGTTTTTATTCCCATGCTGGCCACTTGATAAAATCAATATTTTAAATATCGATCTTATCCTTATTTATATAAATTTGTTTTGTCAGTGTATTTACTGCGCTGATATTCTGTCCGTATCGCACGAGGAGTTTTTAGGCGGGCTATTTAAACTAGTCGTGTACATTGTGCATATATATGTGTGTATACGTCCGTATATGTAAGCATGCTGTTTATATACATATATTTGTATTTATGTGCTTGAGTATATTCCACCGA
>NW_026406848.1:0-342 GCF_001194135.2 Octopus bimaculoides | reverse complement strand
CACGCACGCACACAAACATGAACACACATTCACATATATTTATATACAGACACACATGCACTCACACATATATATATACACACATACATACTCATGTATATTCATCCATAATTGCAGACTGCCTCCGAAGAAGAGAGGCAGGAATAAGTTGTAAGGTCAGTGCAGACAGACTTTGAGTGCTGTACGATATGGCTCAGACGTTAGCTGTTAAAACGGCGGGAACCAAATTAAATACAACAACCGAACGCCCCAAAACAAAGAGAAAAACATCCCATGGGTCGTCAGGGAAGTCATCAAGAAACGTTCACTCCTTTCTGAGTTCCCATGTGAACCCAGAAATGC
>NW_026406847.1:0-644 GCF_001194135.2 Octopus bimaculoides | reverse complement strand
TGAGTGGATTTGGTTGACGGAAACTGAAAGAAGCCCGTCGTATACACACACACATATATATAATTATATATCATTTACAATATATGCTCCAGTTGTTCTAGACTAAAATTACTTACACATTAAAAATGGCTGAAATTGATAGGTGGGCTATGTGGGTAAATTGAATGGTACCATGTACGCATTGATGTCGTGTTCAATTCGCAGTTGTTCGGTCCACCAGTCAATTGTTTAGGTATAGTGGCTTGAAATGAAACATATATTGATGTAAATAATATATGATTAAAGTTATTATTAAAAAAGACCTATGTGTGTCGCTCTTCACCATAACTTACAGCCTTCGGGCTTGTTTACAAATATATATATATATATACATATATATAATTTTCTTTTCAGAATGAGATAAAAAACCAAGGCTGTGAAGATTTTAGAACATTTATAAATAGAAGGTCTTACAGATGTTTCCAGGATATTTATTATATCGCTTCATCGGAGACAGTGTGAGAAAATGGTTAAGCAATAGTTAATTTAGATAAGGTACGAAATAGAGAGTGAAGTGGAGGAATGAGATATGCAGGGATATTACATTTGTATCCATGCATATCTCACATCTATTTTCATTCCTCCACTTCACTCTCTATTTCGTA
>NW_026406846.1:0-425 GCF_001194135.2 Octopus bimaculoides | reverse complement strand
GTTGGTAAATATATACATCTTTAGTTCTTGTTGTTACAGCTTCTGTGTGTTGGGACGTTGTTCTGTAGTTGTAAGCGAGCTGTCGAGCGTAAGTCCGGAAGATGTAGAGAGACAGCAAAAACACGTCCATGCTATATTGCTGGCCAGCAAGAAAGAGAAAGATTAAAGCGGGAACGCTTGGCTGTTTAAATCCACGCATGCGCACGGCGTTACTACACTCTCATAGATGGTTTTTGTGTAATAATTTTGGTGAATTTAGCAGATCCATTGACTTGTGAATATGTACAATTCTGAAACTAATAATATATTTATAAATAATATATATAAAGAAAACAAGTAAAAGATATATATATATATATCCTGTTGCTTAGTTTGATATATCATCATCATCATCATCATCATAATCATCGTTTAACGTCCGCTTT
>NW_026406845.1:267-416 GCF_001194135.2 Octopus bimaculoides | reverse complement strand
ATATATATATATATATATATATATCCATATGCCTATATCTATACATATGTGTGCATATATATATATACATGTACGTATATCTATATAAGTAAATACAAATACATGTATGTATATTTATATGCAATGTATGTATACATACACACACACAC
>NW_026406845.1:0-146 GCF_001194135.2 Octopus bimaculoides | reverse complement strand
ATGACATATATGTATGTACAAGTTCAGTCTTCTGTGTATGGTGATATTCTCAATGTGATAAGAATTACAATTAGTATTATTATGAACATTTTTAATATTATTAATATCATTATTATTATTATTATTACTATTAATATTATCATCAT
>NW_026406843.1:0-294 GCF_001194135.2 Octopus bimaculoides | reverse complement strand
AGAGAGAGAGAGAGAGAGAGAGAGAGAGAGAGAGAGAGAGAGTAATAGTAATTAAAATAGTAGAATGAAGCATTATCACTGCTGGGATGTCTAGAATAAGGTGGATAGTAGAAGGAAACAGTTTAACAACTTGGAATGACTTTTGACTGAGTAACTATGGTGAACTAGAAGTTACCAATGCAACTTTTGCTGCGTCATTAAGTTCCCACCTTCGCTCTCTGTCACTCTCTTTCCCATCAACCAATAATTCAATATATACATATACATATATATGTACTATATATATATATATAT
>NW_026406842.1:0-265 GCF_001194135.2 Octopus bimaculoides | reverse complement strand
AATTATGAGGTGAATTTTAAGGCTTATAAATCTATTATTTTTCTATCCTTATTTTGAGGGGGCGACAGGGAGCAACTGAAGGCACTAGGTCTCTACTCCCTGGAGCGCAGGCGGGAGAGATATATAATAATATACATATGGAAAATACTGGAAGGACTGGTACCAAACTTTGGCATCAAGTAATACACGAATACCCGCACAGGTCGCCACTGCACGGTACCAAGGGTACCGTCCACTGCATCTCACATAAGAACAAGGTACTGCA
>NW_026406841.1:0-408 GCF_001194135.2 Octopus bimaculoides | reverse complement strand
ATATATATATATATGTGTGTATGTATATGTATGCATGTATGTATATTTATGTATATACACACACTCATATATTTTTACATACATATATATCTGCATGTGTACGTATGTATAACCATTGTATATTCATATTTTAAGCATGTTAAATGCACATTTCTATGTCTCTATATTGCCATATATATCTCACCATACATACAAAATATACACATACATGCATTTATCCGACAATTCATCCAGCCATACACATATATTACACATATATGCATATATATGTGTATATACATGCGCACACATACACATACACACAAAGATACACGGACACATACACACACACAAATGCATACTCATGTATGTGTGTATATGTGTCTGCTTGTATATGAGTGTCCCTGTTGGTGTGTTCACTTACAGTCA
>NW_026406840.1:0-206 GCF_001194135.2 Octopus bimaculoides | reverse complement strand
ATCCACATGTAGCTTGATGAGGTTTCTTTTAATGAGTTTCTGTGTGTATACAATCTTTTGACACGTGTCTATCTGCGATATCTTATTACAGGACACACATCGTGTCTTGTAATTATAATTTATTTATTATGGCCATCAAGTGGTCAGGCATCATTATTCTCTGTTATTGACCACGTTTATAATTTATTGACTGTGAAGACTAATTA
>NW_026406839.1:0-216 GCF_001194135.2 Octopus bimaculoides | reverse complement strand
GAGTCCGGACGAAAGGTGCCGCGGAGATGTTGGTGAAACGCTGCCTAGGAATTCTAGGAGAGCTGATCGCTGAGTTCGGACTGAAGCTGAACATGGTTTTCATGCCTTCGGAGAGAAACAGGGTGGACGCACTGACCAGTGTGAAAAGGGCATGAGCAAGGGAACCTCTCAGTAGAGCACAACTGGAGGAGACTAGCTGTGGATGTGATGCACTAC
>NW_026406838.1:0-641 GCF_001194135.2 Octopus bimaculoides | reverse complement strand
TGCTTGGAACCACTTGAATACTCCGGAAGGTGTTAAAAAAATAAGAGGTGTTACCTTAGTGCACTGGTAGTGAACAGCTGATACCATAGTACATCTCCAGCATTAGAAGCTGTGCAAAGGCAATAATAATAATAACATCGGAAAAATACCTTAGGAATGAGAACCTAGGTTCGAAATTCCCCCAGGACACCTGATGAAGGCTGGAGAGTAAATCAGCCGAAATGTGGTAACAACAAACAAGATCAGGTCAAATAGCCATCAAATGTAAATAATGGAAATAATGGAAAAATAAATCGTCGGAATACTGCAAGTGCCTGATATAGTCATGTTATAGTTGCATCTTTAATGACTTGAATGGTATTATTGTGAAAGACTCCATAAAATGTTTCAATATTTGATAGAGTGTTTTTATGACCCCAAAATTCTTTTGAGTTTCAGAAAATTTGACAAATGTTAGAGTTAGACTTAACAAGACTTTTTCTGTAAATGCTCATTATTCTCAAAGCACAATGACAGATTGACTTTGATATATATGTATGCATGTATGTATGCATGTATGTATCTATCTATGTATGTGTATGCATGCATGTGTGTGTGTGTGTGCGGGTGTGTGTATGTGCATGTGTGTGTGTGTATGTTTG
>NW_026406837.1:1183-1873 GCF_001194135.2 Octopus bimaculoides | reverse complement strand
ATATACGTACATGTATACATTTAAATGCAAGTACGTTTGTATGTGTACCTATATATGGATAGACAGTTAGATGCTGCTACGTATATGTGTATATGTGTATTATATGTGCATGTACAAGTGTGTATATCTACTACGTACATAAATGCATCTTGATTATATGCATTATACATACACTTCTAAATGCCTGTACATACGTACACGCACATGTACATATACTATTCTGTGCGTTTGTATATATATACATATATATACATATATAAATATGTGTGTGTGCTTGTATACATGCACATACATATATGGAATTAAAGGAACTTTTGTTTATATGCGTTTCGCTCCATTTATTATTTTTATTTATATTTGTTCTTAGCCGCCTAGACTATTGCTCTCAGTTGTGGTCACCACACAGTGTTAAGCGGACAGCAGAACTCGAGGCAATTCAGCGGCACTATACAAAAAAGATCGCCACAGTCCAACAGATGAACTACAGGGAGCGACTGAAGGCACTAGGTCTCTACTCCCTGGAGCGCAGGCGGGAGAGATATGTAATAATATACATATGGAAAATACTGGAGGGACTGGTGCCAAACTTTGGTATCAAGTACTACAGGAATCCCCGCACGGGTCGCCACTGCATGGTGCCAAAGGTGCCGTCCACTGCATCTCACATAAGAACGAGATACTGCAGCAGCC
>NW_026406837.1:0-712 GCF_001194135.2 Octopus bimaculoides | reverse complement strand
TATATATATGCATAGAAAAATCTGTTAGGCCTTTAAAAATAAACCTTCTAAATAAATCTTGATGTATTTCCAACTCCTTTTTTTTTTCTAAATTTCTTCCCTTGTGGATTAAAATATCCTTCTTATATGTACGTGTTTTCTGTTGGATTGGTGCATAATTATTGCGGCGTTTTTTCAACGAATTTTATTCAACAAAAACAATAGCAACATATAACAATAACATCTTTAAATGATTATTCTAGAGCATATTCACCATCTACTTCAAATGCTGATTCCCATTTGCTTGGCAGACAGTCAGACCGTCATTTAAAGATGTCTTTTTTAAATATTGTTATTGTTTTTCTTGAAGAACATTTGTCGAAAAAAAGCCGCAATAATTATGCACCAACCCATAATTTTTTTTTTAATTATAATTAAGAACTAGAAGGGAAATACAAATAAGAATGATATTTTATTCCACACGGGAAGAAATATAGAAAATAGGTAGTTGAAAATATATCAAGATTTGTTTAAGTTTATTCTTAAAGGTCTAACTGGTTTCATAGATTTTTCGGATTTTCAATAGTCATCTAAGACTGACAGAATTAGGGCCATACCGCAACTTTCTTGCTTCTGCAGTATAGTCCCCACATCTTTCTATTTCAGATGTGTTTTCAAAATCAGAAAAATCTTTAGAAAACCATCTAAAATACTACAAGTGCAATTTCAATTT
>NW_026406836.1:0-445 GCF_001194135.2 Octopus bimaculoides | reverse complement strand
TATGTATGTATGTATGTATGTGGGCACGTGTGTGTCTATATATTTATTTATATATATACACACACACATATATATGCATATATACACGCATGCAAACATATATATATATATATATATGTGCGTGTGTGTGTGCGTGTGTGTTTGTGTATTTATATGCATATGTGCTTGTATGTAATACATCTATTAATGTGTGTGTGTGTGTACTGTGGGATCGTAACAATTGTTTATAAAAAACTTGTGTAGGGAAACACCAAAATCATATTTGTAAATAATATTTCGAAAATGGACGGCAAGGGATCAATGTGATTTCCTTTGAAGAAATTATGGAGCAGAAATCCATGGGAGATTTGTAGAAAGATAGATAGATAGTTTCGATAGATGCATATATGCGTACACACATGCATGCAGATGGGAAAGCAGCTCACAGATATTATGTGACAGAGAA
>NW_026406835.1:0-257 GCF_001194135.2 Octopus bimaculoides | reverse complement strand
CTTTTCCTCCCATATCTCTCTCTCTCTCTTTTCCTCCCATATTTCTCTCTTTTCATTTATCACTGTCTGTTTGTCTCTTTCTCTATCAATCGATCCAACTGTCTCCATGTCTCTGTCTCTTTCTGTCTTTTCCTTCCATATCATTCCCAGTTTGTGTGTGTATGTGTGCATGCATGTGTGTCTCTCTCTCTCCCTATATTTTTCTCTCTCTTTCTCTCTGTTCCCCCATCTCTTTCTCTCATCCTCTTTTCCCTCCA
>NW_026406834.1:1522-1955 GCF_001194135.2 Octopus bimaculoides | reverse complement strand
GAGAGAGAGAAACAGAGAGAGAGAGAGAAACAGAGAGAGAGTTTATGAGTGACAGAGAGAGAGAGAAGGGGAAAATAGAGAAAGAGAGGAGAGAGAAGGAAGAAGTAGAGAGAGTGAACAAAAGAGATCTAGAGAAAGAAGAGTAGGGGCAAGAGACAACGAAGAGAAAAGAGAAACAGTCGTGAGTGGAGATTGAAAGAGAGAAGAGAAAGGAAGTAATACAATAATTAGTGAGACAGTGAGAGGGAAATATAGAAAGACATGAACACACGGTAGTTAGTATCTGTCTATAATGTACAGAGAGATAGGGCGGAAGGGAAAGAGAGACGTGTAAATGAACGAAAGAAAACGAGATGGATTTAGATCAAACAAATAGATAGACAAAGCGATATATATATATATATATATATATATATATATATATATATATATA
>NW_026406834.1:0-929 GCF_001194135.2 Octopus bimaculoides | reverse complement strand
TATATATATAGATAGATAGATAGATAGATAGATAGATAGATAGATAGATAGATAGATAGATGGATGGATGGATGGATGGACGGATGGATGGATGGATGGATAGATAGATAGATAGATAGATAGATAGATAGATAGAGAGGGAGAGAGTCAGAGAAAACATGAATAGATTGACAGAGAGGGAGATGAAAGGGCGGTAAAAATGAGCAGCGAGTATGAGAGAGAGGGAGGGAGGGAGAAAGAGAGATTGAAATAACATAATGAATGCGAGAGGGATATAAAATAATGAATGAATGAGATAGAGAGAGAGAGAGAGAGAGAGAGTGAAGGCGAAATAGTAAAGTTAGTGAAAAGAGAGGAAGAGAACATGAGTGAATGAGAGAGAGAGAAGGGGAGAAAACATTATGAGGGAGAGGTAATATGTGTGAGTGAGTGAGTGAGTAAGAAAGAGAGGGGGAGGGGTAAGAAAGTAGTAAAATAGTAAAAGTTAGTGAGAGAGAGAAAGAAAGAAAGTGTGGCAAAGGTATGAATATTTGACAGAAATAGAGAGAGAGGGAGAGAGGAAGACGGTGAAAGAGTAATATCAGTGAGAGAGGGGAAGGAAGTGACAGAAGTATGATACTGCAGAAGAGGGAGAGGGAGAGGCTGGCCTATTGTTTGTCAGAGAAAGTAGGAGGAAATAAGATCAACAGGTAGACAGAGTGAAAGAGTACTCACTGAAAGGCAGTAACGTATGTTTGTATATGTGCGTGTATGCGTGTGTGTGTCTGTGTGTACTGTATCAATGGGAGATTGTGGAAGAGAGGGGGAGACCCGCATGTACGTACATACACACTTTTATACTCAACAATATATATTCATACACTAACATATGTTTGCATATATCCTATATATGAGTGTATAAGTGTGTGTGTTGTATGCACACACATATA
>NW_026406833.1:0-271 GCF_001194135.2 Octopus bimaculoides | reverse complement strand
GAGAGAGAGAGAGAAAGAGAGAGAGAGAAAGAAAGAGAGAGAGAAAGAGATGTAATGTTTTTACTTCGTTGAAATTGGTCCAATTAATTCTAATTACTTTCACGTGAAGTACGCAGAACAATATACCGATGTCGAGTTTGCCTAACTTCGCGCTACACTTGTTACGAACTATGGTCATCTCCGGGTGCAGTTATAACTGCACACATTCAAACACACACACTCACACACACACACACACACACAGACATGTATATATATTCGATAGGCTTCT
>NW_026406832.1:0-462 GCF_001194135.2 Octopus bimaculoides | reverse complement strand
CACACACACACACACACACACACACAGAAAGAGAGAGTGAGATAGAGAAATGACAGGCTTCTCTCTGTTTCCAGCCCACTCACATGGTTTTGGACAGCTCAAAGCTATAGCAGAAGACACTTGACCAAGATTCTCAATTCCAAATTATTGGAAAACTTCCTTCCTTCATACATACATACACACAACCATACATATATATTTAAATAAATGAATGACTAAAGAACAGAGGTTACATAATCACTCTGCTCTGGGTGCACACTTATCTATAGCAGAAACGGCAGTAAACTAATGAACATCTTTTCATAACACTCGTTCTTTTGTCATTCGTTGATATTGCACTCTGTACTGAGCTGATGTTTTACCACAGAGTAGACGTATATTTAGTTCTAACAACTAATTGATCATATAATTTATATATGCATGTATGCACACACACACACACACACACACACACACACACAC
>NW_026406831.1:0-1136 GCF_001194135.2 Octopus bimaculoides | reverse complement strand
GAAACTTTGTAATTATTCTCTGAGTATGATTGGAAGGGTACACACTTAATGTCAAGGGGTGAAAATCTGAGTCCCATTCCGTTATGGTTTGTTCCTTATGGATACCAGCTGATGCCTCTCAAACATGATTTTACAATAGGGGGGGGGAGGGGTTTTGATGGGTGTTTTATACATATTTTTATTTGTATTTATTATTATTGTTATTCTTCTTCTTATTATTGTTATTATTTGAGAGATTTTTGTTGATTTTTAATTTTCTTTACTTTTTAGAGAAAATTAATTCCAATTCTAATGAAACAATTCTCGTCATGGAAATAGGTAATTATTATTTTTCTTCATATATCATCTCATAATTATTCTTTGCAAACTTTATCATTTTACAATCACAAGGTTTTGAGTTCAGTCCCATTTCTTGACACCTTTGGCAAGTGTCTTTTCTTCTAGTCCTGGGGCAGCCAGCAAAACCAATGTTTCGTGAGTTGATTTGATATAAGCTTTGTAATTATTCTCTGAGTATGATTGGAAGCATATGCACTTAATTTCAAGGGGTGAAAATCTGAGTGTCTCATCCTGTCATGGATTGTTCCTTATGGATACCAGCTGATGCCTATCAAACATGATTTTACAATAGGGGGAGGGGTCTTGATGGGTGTTTTATACATATTTCTATTTGTATTTATTATTATTGTTATTATTAGAGAGATTTTTGCTGATTTTTAATTCCAATTCTAATGAAACAATATCTGGATGAAAGACAGAGAGTTAAGTGGGGCTAACAAACTTAAAATAATAACTTCTCCACACCTAAATATTTATTTAATTAACTCTGAAAATCATATTGAAGATTTTCCAAGTCAAAAGACCAATGTTGTGATTCTGTGACAGAAGAGAAATGAATGATTGAAGAAGGGATTAGAGTTATCTGCCCTTACATTAAAGACTTCTTCACTTCCCTCGAAATGAATATAAACAGGGTTCATACATTTCCTTATTGTACTGTGTCATAGTACAGGAAGTAAAGAGTTCAACTTACAATCAGGAGGGAAAGAGAAATCATTTGTATTAATGATAATCCGTATCAAGAACAACAGCAACAACTTCAAAACTGAAATTGTTTCAAGAAACTGAATGGTACC
>NW_026406830.1:0-325 GCF_001194135.2 Octopus bimaculoides | reverse complement strand
ACGTACGTTGTGTGTATGTATATATGTATGCATGTATGTGGGTGTATGTATGTATGTGGGTGTATGTATGTATGTGGGTGTATGTATGTGGGTGTATGTATGTATGTGGGTGTATGTATGTCTGTGTTTG
The DNA here is from genome assembly GCF_001194135.2 of Octopus bimaculoides. Classification (NCBI taxonomy): domain Eukaryota; kingdom Metazoa; phylum Mollusca; class Cephalopoda; order Octopoda; family Octopodidae; genus Octopus; species Octopus bimaculoides. The sequence continues at coordinate 195 of NW_026406830.1, read as the reverse complement.
TATGTGCCTATGTATGTCTGTATGTGTGTGTATGTATGTACTTACGTATGCATTTATGTATGTACGTACTTATGTATGTACGTATGTATGTATGAATATATGTCTCTTCAATTTTTTAATTATTATAAATCTTTCACTTAGGACGTAGCCGGTTTCCAACAAAGATACAAGGCTCCATCTTTGGGATGTAGTTAA
>NW_026406829.1:0-259 GCF_001194135.2 Octopus bimaculoides | reverse complement strand
GGAACCTGTGGAAAAGGTAGGCCCAGGAAGACCTGGGATGAGGTGGTGAGTCACGGCCTTCAAACATTGGGCCTCACCAAGGCGATGACTTCTGAAATACGCTGTGCGTGAGAAGACCTGGCAAGCCAAGTGAGACCTAAATCCAAGGCCTCTGCCAGGGGTGTAGCCAGCCCACATATGCGTACCTTTCTTTCATTGGACACTAAACCCCGCTTGCGAAGACCTGTTGGGGCAAGCGAAAGCGAAATCGTGATGGCAC
>NW_026406828.1:0-289 GCF_001194135.2 Octopus bimaculoides | reverse complement strand
AGAGATCTTTCCTTTGCAATCATGTGCAAGTAGTGGAGTTGGCAACGAATCCAAGACTTCTTACAGAAGGTCATTCTGATGAAAGAGAGTTTGCTAATTACCTTCTTGATGTAGGAAATGGAAACATTTCTGTTGAACAAAGCCTTGGTGAATTCAAAGCCAAACTACCCAATGACCCTTGCCTTGAAAGTGGTACTCTTTCAGGTCTGTGTGATTTTGTATATGCTAACCTCAAAAACAACCCTGTGTGGCTTGCAAATAGAACCATTGTTACTCCAACAAATGAAGC
>NW_026406827.1:0-226 GCF_001194135.2 Octopus bimaculoides | reverse complement strand
TATATATATATATCATTATCATCATTGTGTAACGTCCGCCTTCCATGCTGGCATGGGTGGGATGGTTTGAAAGGAGCCGGCCAGGCAGAAGCCTAACCAGACTTCTGTGACTGTTTCGGCAGGATTTTTTTCGGTTGGATGTCCTTCCTAACACCAATCACCCAGCAGAGTGGGTGGTCTTATATACATCCTTTTGTTGTTTACACCACCTGTCCTCGTCTGTTGT
>NW_026406826.1:0-423 GCF_001194135.2 Octopus bimaculoides | reverse complement strand
TATATATATGTGTGTGTGTGTGTGTGTGTATGTATATTTATATATATATACATATATATGGATTGATGAGTATATGGCTGGCGGGCTGGCTGGCTGGATGAATGTACGTACGTATGTGTGTACGTGTGCTTGTCAGCTTAGCTTATATCGTTGTTCGTCGCATCTCAATCGAAAAACATCTTGAAATGTCAGATTCAAATAAAGAATCAGCTAGTACTATTTTTCATTTTGTTTCTTGGATTTTTTTTATTCTATGTCTGAAAATGTTCATATTTGTTTTATTTTTTCCATCTCCAGATCAAAACATCGATTTATCCATTTCTTTACTTAATATATCTTGTTGCTTTTGTTGATGGTTTTCTTGTTGTTGTTGTTTGCTGTTGTTGTATTTGTTGTAGTTGTTGTTGTTGTTGTTGTTGTTGT
>NW_026406825.1:0-422 GCF_001194135.2 Octopus bimaculoides | reverse complement strand
TATACATACATACATGCATACATATGTATGTATGTATATATTCCTTTGTTAAAATGAAATGACAAGACATTTATTAGTGGACATACAACATACGGCAAGATATTCGCTGTAATGAAATTCTATGAACAACAAAAGCAATTCTATTATATTTATTAGAAATTTATAAGGTTATGCTTCATGCGTTTATATGATCTCAATCTCAATTAATGCGTGAGTTTTAAATCTTTCAATATGAAGAAAGATTCCGACCAATAGTCCAGTTCAGAAGAGTTTCATTGCTAAATCATTAACTATGAAACCAAATATAAGCTACTTATCGCACAATTTTTATATATATACGTACTTACATTTTATATATACATATACATACATATAAATATATATTTATATAAATATATATGTATACATATATATATATATAT
>NW_026406824.1:0-273 GCF_001194135.2 Octopus bimaculoides | reverse complement strand
GAAGGGGTTTGTGTTTTGTCTACTTTCCTACTTATTAGGACTTTGGTTTTTGCTAGGTTGACTTGAAGGCCCTTCGATTCTAGGCGTTAATTCCACACTTGAAACTTCTCCTCTAGTTCTGATAGTGACTCAGCAATTAGTGCAAAGTCATCAGCATAGAGGAGCTCCCAGGGGCATCCTGGCTTGAATTCCTCTGTCATCGCTTGGAGGACTATGATAAATTGGAGGGGCCTGAGGACAGAACCTTGGTGGACCCCTACCTCTACCCGGAAT
>NW_026406823.1:0-310 GCF_001194135.2 Octopus bimaculoides | reverse complement strand
ATTAGCAAGGTTTAAAGGAATGATACAAAGGGTGGGGGACGAAGTTAAAGTTGTCCCTCCCAGTGAAATCACCCACAAGGCGCAAAGCAGCACTATAATATATAAAATTTTTATTACCAAGTTGAAAAACCTGGACATAGCCAAAGAAGTAGTAGAGCGCTGATTGAGACCCGTATGGGAAGACATAGAGTTCGTTAAACGTGCTCAAAGATTTGCAACGATTGAAGTACAATTTCGATCAAAGAAAGCCAAACAGGAGTTCACGAGTCTGTTAAAAACGGCTGAAGTCATGATCTTGCCCACATATCTC
>NW_026406822.1:0-262 GCF_001194135.2 Octopus bimaculoides | reverse complement strand
TATATGTATGTATGCATGTATGTATGTATGTGTATATGAATGTATGTATGTATGCATGTTTGTCTATCTGTCTATGTTTGTATGCATGCATGTATGTATTTACATGTATATATGTGTATGTCACATATGAATGTATGTACATGCATATGTGTTATATATGTGTATAATATATACAATTGCATGTAGATACATGTATATACATATCATCATCATCATCATCGTTTAATGTCATATACATATATATATATATATATATATATAT
>NW_026406821.1:0-366 GCF_001194135.2 Octopus bimaculoides | reverse complement strand
AAAAATGTATGTTAAATATACAAATGATATAACGTATACTGAATGTAAAAAACGAACGGGAGACAAACACAGAAGGTCTGTAATTCTTCATCAGTCATTGACCAATTGGCAATATTCAGTTTCGTACCTTTATACACACATACACATATATAAATATCTGTATGTCTGTGTATTTGTATGTATGATACAGTCATACTTATATATTGCATGTGTGTGTGTATATATATATTTATGTATATATATATGTATATATGTATATAAATGTTTGTATGTATGTATGTATGTTTGTATATGTATATATAGGGGGAGAATTCAGAAAAAAAAAGACAAAGACAGGTGGTGTAGACAACAAACAGATGTATTAGT
>NW_026406820.1:0-210 GCF_001194135.2 Octopus bimaculoides | reverse complement strand
ACACACCCAGCGTCCTAGGGCGAGTGAAGCATAAGAGATGTTACAGTATGACTGAAAGCTTCGAAAGGGGAAGTAGCAGGGGATGTAGCAAAATATCTTTACGTAATACAACAGACACATTTAGATCGATAGGGTTTTTCAGGCATCATTTATAGTCATTGATTTTATAAATCTTCATTGACAGTCCTTCATTTCGTCAATCATCATTCA
>NW_026406819.1:0-604 GCF_001194135.2 Octopus bimaculoides | reverse complement strand
ATACATACATATATATATATATATATATACATACATATATATATATATTCCATGTGTGTGTGTGTGTGTGTGTATATTGTTATATGTATCAAGTGAGTGAGTGAGGGTCGGAGAGAAAGGTAAAAATGTATGGGTAGGTACACAGTCATCAATGCGTACAAACATGTGCTCATATAAACCTGTACCCTCGTACAGGTAGATAGATAGATCGATAGACAGATAGACAAATAGATAGAGAGAGAGAGAGATGGATAGAAAGACAGACAGACAGATGTGTTAGTCGGTACGTGTTAAAGGATGTGTCAGTGCGAAATAAAATAAACCGTAAAAAATATGTATAAAAAATAAAGAATAAAGATTACACAGTAGTAGTAGTAGTAGTAGTAGTAGTAGTAGTAGTAGTAGTAGTAGTAGTAGTAGTAGTAGTAATAAAAACAATCATGACGATGATGATAATAATGATGATGATGATGATGATGATGATGACAACGATGATGATTGTGGAAATAATAATAATAATATTAACAATAATATCAATAGCAATATTAACAACTACAACAACAATAAAAATAATAATAATAATAATAATAATAATAATAATAAT
>NW_026406818.1:1821-2064 GCF_001194135.2 Octopus bimaculoides | reverse complement strand
ACCAAAATCCAAGGCCTCTGCCAGGGATGTAGCCAGCCCACTTATACGTAACATTCCTTCTTCGGACACTAAACTCCGCTTGCGAAGACCTGTTAAGGCAAGTGAAATCGAAATCGAACTAAATTTGTAGACTGGCACCCATGCCAAAGTCTTCATTGAACATTAAACTCGGCTTGCAAAGACCTGTTGGGGCAAGCGAAAGCGAAATCATGATGGCACCAGTACCAGTAAATCACTAAGAGC
>NW_026406818.1:0-775 GCF_001194135.2 Octopus bimaculoides | reverse complement strand
GTCCAACCCATGCTAGCATGGAAAGCGGACGTTAAACAATGATGATGATGATGATGATGATGATGATATATATATATATATATATACATATATAGGCAAATTTGTTGTTGAAGATGCACCTAAATTTTATAAAATTGTAATTGTTTTTAAATGAATTTATTTACATATATACCAAACTAGTTTCAACAATATTTCTTGTTTATCAATGGTAAAAATTTTAAATAATCAATTAGAAAAACATGTTTAAAAGTTTCAATGTTTACAAGTTTCAATAATATGAAATATGATTTAAATGTTCATAACATTCAATAATATAAAAAAATGTGGATCATTTGTTTAAATCCACAAAATTTAAAAGTGTACGTAGTGATCGATAAGAAATGTGGATCATCAAAGTTTTGGTCATGCTGAGTTAAAGGGGAGAAAAACAAGGGCGAAATGAAGATAGTAAAAAAAGGTTTTGTTTACAGCTTCTGTGATTCTCTTTCTGTCGTAACGGACTTTCGCTTGTAACAGCGGTTTTTTTAATCCGGTGTATTTATAATTTTTTTCTGTCAACAGATCTGATTTTTGATTTGTTAAAGTGCATATATATATATATATGAAAGGTATTGGAATCTAGAAGATCCAAAAAGCGGCAGGTAATGCTAAGTAAGTACTATGGATAGACTGTAGTTAAATTCTTGGTTCGATAGTGATACAAGTGAGGAGTTTAATGTGGGTCTCGTATTAGCATGCATATACATATATTAGACAAAAAGAGATAAGAAAGCCA
>NW_026406817.1:0-544 GCF_001194135.2 Octopus bimaculoides | reverse complement strand
AAACTGAACTCAACTGCTAAAATCGCATCGAAGCCATTAACACCCTGGCACTTCCAGCAGTCCGATACAATTTTAACACTATTAACTGGAATCTTACAGAATTCCAACGCCTGGACAGGAAGGCAAGAAGACTACTAACATCTAAGAACATGCACCACCCAAATGCAGACGGCAAAATGCTTATCGGCATTTCGTTCGTTTTTTATGTTCTGAGTTCAAATTCCTCTGCTGTCGAGTTTGTTTTTCATCCATCTGGGGTCGATAAAGTAAATACCAGTTGAGTACCGGAGCACTGAGATCAATGAAATCGACTAGTCCCTTCATTCCAAATTTCAGACATTGTATTTATAGTAGAAAAAATTATTATTATTGAAGTACTTGTCAAACATTTTCATTTGCGCCGTTAAAAGATTATGGTCTGCTACTGAAAGACTTTTTGTCAATACAATACGACCGTAACCCATACTATGTCCATGGGAAGACCACATGAAATTTGCTTCTACGAGGTGTATATACATTATATATATATGAGAGATAGATGCCT
>NW_026406816.1:0-394 GCF_001194135.2 Octopus bimaculoides | reverse complement strand
CTAAACTGGCAATATGACCATCCCCAAGTACAACAAAATATATATATATACATATATACATATATGTACATACATACTTATTTGAAATAAAAGAAAATGATGATATTGTAAATTTGGAGTCCGGAAGGAATCGACCACTTGAATTGAAGTATATTCCCCGAGTGTTAGGGTTAAGAAAGAAAGAAAGAAAGAAACTAAGTCTAAAGAAGGTGACATTTAAAATATTGAGGTATATTAAGCGGGGCATCACAAATAATGAAGTACTTTATATGAAAGGGCAACCGCAGGTAATGAGACAGATTAAGGGCAGTGAACATAAAGGGGACAATGTAACAGGAAATACGATGCCTGTCTGTCTGTCTATCTATCTATCTATCTATCTATCTATCTATCT
>NW_026406815.1:0-304 GCF_001194135.2 Octopus bimaculoides | reverse complement strand
AAACCATAAATTTATATTTTGCTATATGCTTATCTATGTATATAAACGTGTGTGTGTGTGTGTTTATATACACTCATATTGGCACACTCACACATGCATGTGTATATGTGTGTGTGTATATATATATATATATATATATATATATATATATATATATATACTTACAGACACGTGTGTATGTGCAGTCACACACACACACACACACACACACGCACACACATATACACGCACATGCTTATAGATATGTAAGTATGGTAAAAAGAGATCATGAATCAGTATTATCTATTGAGTGTGTGTGTGTGTG
>NW_026406814.1:0-360 GCF_001194135.2 Octopus bimaculoides | reverse complement strand
ATATATATATATATATAGGCATATATACGCACATGTATATAAATATATGTACATGTACTTATATATGCAAACATATACGCGAACTCAGACACACGTTCACAAACACAAAGACACCCATAAATGTACGTTGGCACTCTCCCCTTATGAAGCGTTAAATGAATGCCATATTCTTCGTATTTTGTTTTTCCTGTATCATTCTTTTTAATCTCGATTTTGTGCGCAGGTGTGCTTGATATTTTAATACCTAAGTGTAGGTATTAATGTTTACTCTATGCGCTTGTACTTGTGCATACGCTTGTGACCCTGTGTGAATATCTATCTATCTATCTATCTACCTATCTATCTATCTATCTATCTATC
>NW_026406813.1:0-526 GCF_001194135.2 Octopus bimaculoides | reverse complement strand
TGATGATGGTGGCAAACTTTGCTGTGTGGTTAAAAGAAGATACCTGCTCAAGGTAGGTGCCACTGTGCGGCACTTACATTGAGCAGGTATCTTCTGTCATTAGCCCTGAACCGACCAATGTCTTACGAGTGAAAGTAGTAGATGGAAACTGTGTGGAAGCATTTATGTATTATGTATATAAGTATGTATGTATGTGCGCAAGTATGTATGTATGTATGTATGTATGCATGTATGTATGTATGCAAGTTTGTATGCATGTATGTATGCATATATGTATGTATGTATGCCGAAAGGCGTTTGTGTATTGTATATGTATAATTCTTTTTCTGTTGCACTTCTATTATTATTTCATCACGTTACGTTCGTCAAATAGTGGAAAGACCCATTCTGTTATTTATTTATTTGTAAATTAACAATTATTTTCGTTTTGTCCTATAGCCGAAAGGCGGCCGTCTATTGTAATTCTTACTCTCTTGTTCTTGTTCTTGTTTTCGTTCTTGTATACATTCGTTTGCTTTTCCCAGAA
>NW_026406812.1:0-391 GCF_001194135.2 Octopus bimaculoides | reverse complement strand
ATGTATGTATGTATGCATGTATGTTTGTATGTATGTATGTATATGTATATGATTATTGTTGAGTGTGTAAGTATTCAGTATCGATCACCGATATTGTTTCTGCTCTTACTTCTCTATTTCAACTTCTCTGTCACTGAATTCATAATTATTGGTTGCAAGCCTGAAAGATATGCTAATTTCTCTAACTCTTTCAATACATCGTTCAAATATATCTATTTATATTATTTGTTACTAGCTTAAAAGCTGCATTCCGTGCGGACTTGTAGGTTAACTCCTGCGGAGGGCTAATTGGGCCTGCGGCCCAAAACTAAGAGAGCGCACAATAATAAAGCACTTAATGGTACCCTACCAATATGGTATTACTTTATATTCAGTTTAAATGAAAAACTTG
>NW_026406811.1:0-255 GCF_001194135.2 Octopus bimaculoides | reverse complement strand
CCCCACCGGTGAGGTTCGTTAACCGCGGTTTGGCTTTCATATTGATTGATAGGTGGTCTTGTATATATGTATGTGTGTGTGTATGTATATGTATATGCATATTATGTATGTGTGTGTAGTGGGGGTTATGTATGTGTTTACGTGAGCGTGTATGTGTATATGTATGTGTGTATATCATGTTGATTGATAGGTGTTTAAACATATAATATATGTATGTATGTATGTATGTTTGTATGTATGTATGTATGTATGTAT
>NW_026406810.1:0-207 GCF_001194135.2 Octopus bimaculoides | reverse complement strand
TATGTTACAGACACTCTTTCTATGTTCTGTGTTCTCATTCACACGCACACCTGTACTCTCACATATTGTATACACAATATTTGCTTATACGACTGTCCGTTACTTCACATTGTTGTATACCTTCTCTTGTACACAAAGGCCTGACTTATCTACCGTATTATTTATATATGTCGCATGCACGCACACAGACACAAACAGTTTCACTAT
>NW_026406809.1:0-259 GCF_001194135.2 Octopus bimaculoides | reverse complement strand
GATGTCACACTGATATGGTTTTTCTCCTGTATGAATACGTCTATGTTTAGCCAAGTGCTCATTTTGAGAAAAAGATTTACCACAGATATCACAGTGATATGGTTTCACTCCTGTATGAGATAGTAAGTGGTTTGTTAATCCAGATTTTTGAGAGAATGATTTACCACAGATATCACAATGATATGGTCTTTCTCCTGTATGGCTACGTTTATGTTTAGTTAAGTGTTCCTTTTGAGAGAATGATTTACCACAAATATCA
>NW_026406808.1:0-509 GCF_001194135.2 Octopus bimaculoides | reverse complement strand
TATATTTGTGTGCGCGCGTCTATAAGTGTATGTGGACAATGATTCATATTGATATTCCAGGACAGTCTATTCTACTATATAAAAGAAATACTTCCTTTTAGTCAAAATATAAGCAGGGTTCCCAGCGGAAATTTTCTAGCATTTTTCTTGAATCTTATTTTCAACTAACTTTCCGGATCCAGTCATGCATGTTTTCTCTCTTTCCATGACTCATGAGGTTTCGCTGGTAAGTAGCTATTGATATAGAGACATTATACTACACACACACACATGTACGTTTACGAAACACATACATGATACATGCCTTAATACGTATATGTATTTGACCGGTCTAGTCTTTTACAGAAAGAGGCAGGTTGTGCTCAATACACGTTCTAGAATGTAATATTATTTACACTACCTCGTTTACCGGCGTATAAGATGCATCTCGCATAAAACCCTGTTTTATACTCTTTTACCTGCTTCAGTCATTTGACTGCGGCCATGCTGAAGCACCGCCTTTAGTCGAA
>NW_026406807.1:10889-12333 GCF_001194135.2 Octopus bimaculoides | reverse complement strand
AGACGAAATACCGCTAAGCACTTCACCCGGTGTGCTAACGTTTCTGCCAGATCGTCGCCTCGAACAGTACAATATTACCACTGTTATTGTTGTTATTGATGACGTTGAAGATTATACTGTTGCAGTTATTCTTGTTTTTACATATAATTTCAGATCATCTATGTGGAGCAAGTGTGAGATGATCTTGTCAAACACTTCGTAACAATGATTTGTTCTATTCAGCTCACGGGACAAGGGAATGAGAGAAAGACAGAAGAGAAGAGGGGAGAGTGAATCACCCTGGAATATTCCACAGTCAATTATCATGTTCTCTGATACATACAAGCTTTTCTCGTGGTTGAGATACAATTTTGTGTTCTACAATCCCATACTGTGTTGAAAACCTTTTACGAAAGTAGAGATCTTGTATATTTTTAGTGTCTTTAAGATCCAGCTATGTGGGGCACTGTCAAATGCCTTACGATAGTCAATCCATGTTATACTAAGGTTTGTTTTATGGATGAGCAATTTTCGAGTATCATAAGGTTTATTAATTCCTGGTGTTTAAGCCGCATGAATTTCTTTTGCACACCGTTTTGTTCATGGGTAAGCGTGTTGTTTTCATTGAGAAATTGGTACATTCTTTCGGTGAGAATGGATGTTTTGTACATGGTGGTCAAGCAAGTGATCAGCCTGTAGTTTTTTGGGCTTCTTGTGTCGCTCGTTTTAGGGAGTAGGTATGTTATCCCTAATGTTAACCAGCTTGGAGTATTTTCAGGGTTTCTGATGATATTAGAGAAAAAGTGTGATCCATCAATATATCTATCATTAGTGCCGCTTGAGTTCCCGTACCCCGCCATTTCCAATGCCCCATTCATGTACGAGGTACATGTCATGTTAGGCACAACCGGCCATATGCGACGTTCCTCTTTAAGTCTTTTAAGCTTTTCCCACACGGAAAGCCTTATGACCTCCAGCGGAGGTCATTCGGGATCTCGTGTGCAGGCCATATCTACTATCTCTTTATGTTCTACTATTTTTTCCACCTCCTCGCCCTTGTAGAAAAAGATAAGTAATTATTCATCTTCAGGGGTGGGAGTCGTTTCTTCCACCGTGGGTGGCACAACTTCGGAACATGCAGACGGCACATCATCATCCATCTGCAATGACCCGTTCTTCTTTCTTTTTTTCCTTTTCTTCCTGACTTCGGGAGATTGGAACTCTTTCGCTTTGTCCGAAGTCTCTCCCCCGCCTCCTGAAGCATTAGGGTCCTTCGACGGGCAACTATTGTTTCCCGCTTTCTTCCTTTTTAATCGTTTTTGGGTTGAGGATGCTGAAGCCTCCTCAACCACATCCACCTCTCCCTTTGATCGGGTAGGGGAAGTGGCTTCCAGTGACTGTTCCAGGACCGTACCATGGTCCTGGGGGCAGTTATTTTTAACGTGGCCTGGCTCCAGGCACAAGT
>NW_026406807.1:0-3289 GCF_001194135.2 Octopus bimaculoides | reverse complement strand
TTAACAAACTGTGACACTAAGGACCGAGGTTACCGTGGTCTTTTCGTAGGTTTTTCTTTCCACGGATAACCTCCCCATTTATTGGGAATTTTCTGTATTATTTCGTATTTTTTGTAAATACCCCAAACGTTTTGCGATGTTTTTTTTTCATCGTTGTCCCCACTTTTGTTTCTTTTTCTGCTTTGTTTTCGCCCCCCTCGAAAAGAAAAAACTCTACATTTGTATTTTGTCCCCTCTGTATTGAGCCCTGTGTGGCTAATAAAGAAACCTATCTATCTATCTATCTATCTATCTATCTATCTATCTATCTATCTATCTATCTATCTATAACATACGCTCACGCAGGCGCGCGATACAATGCACTGGAAGGCACGTTCAAATATATGTAGCTTGTCTGGTTTTTTAGTTTTGCATCTCTTGATGTCTGGTTTGCAGAATTTTCGGAACTTTATTGTTCCAATGAGTTCTGTTAACTCTCTCCTAAAGTTCTCCAGTAGTGAGTTTGGGGAAGGTTTTTGCAAGTGCATAGATCATACACATTGGGGCCTATTGGGATGTCCGATCGGTTTGCTTTTTTCCTATCATGGAGGAATGCCCACTATTCATCTTATATATTAGGGCTTTTGTTTTCTGTAGCATCATTATTTTATTATTTATATTATTTACATTTGACAGATATTTGTCCTCATCTTGTTAGTTGTTAACACAACGTTTCGGCTGATATATCCTCCAGACTTCATCAGGTGTCTTGGGAAAATTTCGAACCTAGGTTCTCATTTCTAAAGTACTTTTCGATATTATTATTATTATTGTTATCATCATCGTCGTCGTCGTCGTCGTCGTCGTCGTCATCGTCATCGTCATCGTCATCGTCATCATCATCATCATCATCATCATCATCATCATCATCATCATTATTATTATTATTATTATTATTATTATTACTGCCTTTGCACAGCTTAGAACGCCGGAAATACATTACAGTGTCAGCTTTTCACTACTAGTGAACTAAGGTAACACCTCTTATTTTTCGAGCACCTTCCGGAGTATTCGAGCAGTTCCAAGCAGTGCTGTTTTCTGCAAGTGCTCCACCCTAATTGCAGCCCCTATTTGTTCCAAGTACTTCTCGAGATATTTTTCTCACTGTTCCCAGGGCTCCGACAATTATTGGTACTACTGCTACCTTTTTCATCGACCACAACTGCTTAACTTCCCAAGTTAACCTGTAATATCTCTCGACTTTTCTTTCTCCCTTATCGGATACCTTGTTATCAGCTGGGCATGCTATATCTATGATCCAGCATAGTTTGTTTTCTTTCTCAATTAAGACTATGTCCGGCTTTCTATTCTCAATCTCATAGCCACACTGAATCATAAAATCCCATAGGATCTTTGCATTTCTAGTTTCGACAATGCCTTCAGGTTTGTGGTCGTACCAATTTTTTGCTCTGTCAAGTCCATACTTGTTGCAAAATGTCCAATGGAAAAGCCTGGCTACATTGTCGTGGCGTCTCTTATATTCCTTCTGGGCTAGTGGCGTACATTGGTTGGTAATAGCTATACGGTTTCACCGTTTTGTCCACAGATTCTGTACTTATCACTTTTTGATGTGCTGTCTATTCTATATTTTATGTAGTTTGTTCTTAGTGCTTGCACTTTGGCAGCACAGATTAGAGCCTCCGTTTCCGGTTTTAAATCACTTTTAGTCATCCACAGCCACCTTTTTTCTCTGTCTGCCTTCCCTATGAAATTGACCATGCATTCTTTTCTTTACCCATCTATTTTCAGTTTCATTCGTTTTTAATTTCTTGTATAGTGCTTTATCTTTGCAATCTTTCATCCTACACAAGCCTGACCTTCTTACTTCTAATAATAGCAGTTCTGTAGCATTTTTTACATACCATGCTATGTTGTTTTCTTCTGCTCTAATGCTGTGTTCGCATCCAATAAGTCCTCTTCCCCCTCTTTTTCCTGGTACATACAATCTGCCTGTGTCACTTTTTGGTGGTACCAATTTTTTGCTCTGTCAAGTTAGCAACTTCCTTGTCTTTCTGTCTAAGCTTTGTTTAGTTAGCAACTTCCTTGTCTTTCTGTCTAAGCTGCTTAGTTCGTGTGATGTCCATGCGAGTATCCCTGCTCCATATCTAAGGAGTGAAACCGCCCAGGTGTTGATAGCTTCGATCTTATTCCGTCCATTTAATTTGGACTTTAGGATTAGTCTCAGTCTGCGTAAGTACTCCACCTTAAATTTCTCTGTCATTTCTTTCTCCATCAATTTATCCATTTCCAAAATCCCCAAGTACTTATAACCCGTCTCTTCTATCTGCTTCATAACCTCCCCCGACGATATCGTTAGTCCATCCATACATTTGATATTGCCTCTCTTCAAGACTAACACACCACACTTTCTCAGTCCGAACTCCATTCCGATATCAGCACTGAAGGTATACACCGTATCAACGAGGGAACTGATTTGGGTTTCATCTTTACCATAAAGGTTGAGGTTATTCAAAGAAAAGATCCATGGTGGAAAAGAAGAATCTAGGCAGGGTTAGACATGATCTCGAAGAAAATTTCTGTGTTAGACCGAAAAGAAAACGTGGAGCTTAAAAGTGAACAAAAATACAGGGCGTTGAAAAGGAAGTATAATATTGAAAGAAAAGGGCCTGAAAGTAGTAGTGGAGGAAATGAAACAGCGCCTCGTTGCAAAGAAAGCAAAGATGGTAAGATACAACCAAAGAATGAAGGGTTACCACCAGACTAGGTTATTTAGAGTAGATCAGAAGACATTCTATAACGAAATAAATGGAGACTGTAGAGATGAAAAGTTGATACCGTGAACCAACAATTTTTTCTTATTGCTCTAGCTTGATCATATAGTCTCTGTTCCATGAGTTGAAACAATCCCTTTTCTCTCCAATGATCAGACATACGTTTTCAGTAATCCCTAATTTGAGCACCATTTTCATCTACTGGGCTGCTCAGGTAGTAACACTCCATGACCACAGTATTAATTAGCTTGCTCCATCTACGCCGTGTGTGGTGGTCCCTTTCTGGATATCGACAGGCTGGAGCTGGACCAGAATCTCTGAGCCTACCGGGTGGAACACTGTCACCATCATTGGCTTCAGTCTCATTCCCACCGTTATTCACAATATTTTGTTTTTTCATTTTCACTCATATGAGGTAGCGATTATCAGGTTCCGCAATTACCAGTATTTTTATTGTGACACCATCATTAGATGTATCATTATTAATCAGCCCATGAGGCTCCACCCGTTTCCTTTCA
>NW_026406806.1:1468-1980 GCF_001194135.2 Octopus bimaculoides | reverse complement strand
CGGATCAACTGGAACCCTCGTTGTCGTAAGCGACGGAGTGCCAACAACAAGTATCGTTATTGTTGTTGCGAAGCTCTGTCTTGCTCCTGGTCCAGCAGGCCTAGATGTTCCAGATGTGACCATCCTGTCCTATTCATACACAGCACATCCAAGACTACATTATCTTATGTGTCATTCTTTCTCATTATTTAACCTCGAGTCAGTCCTGGTCCAGTAGACATATGATCAAAACCTGTTCCAGATGTGACCATCCTGTCCTATTCATACACAGCACATCCAAGACTACATTATCTTATGTGCCGTTCTTTCTAGTTATTTAACCCCGAGTCAGTCTTGGTCCAGTAGACATGATCAAAACCTGTTCCAGATGTGACCATCCTGTCCTATTCATACACAGCACATCCAAGACTACACTATCTTATGTGTGGTTCTTTCTCATTATTTAACCCTGAGTCAGTCCTGGTCCAGTAGACATATGATCAAAACCTGTTCCAGATGTGACCATCCTGTCT
>NW_026406806.1:0-510 GCF_001194135.2 Octopus bimaculoides | reverse complement strand
CGTTCTTTCTCGTTATTTAACCCCGAGTCAGTCCTGGTCCAGTAGACATATGATCAAAACCTGTTCCAGATATGACCATCCTGTCCTATTCATACACAGCACATCCAAGACTACGTTATCTTATGTGCCGTTCTTTCTCGTTATTTAACCCCGAGTCAGTCCTGGTCCAGTAGACATATGATCAAAACCTGTTCCAGATGTGACCATCCTGTCTTTTATTCACACACAGTATATCTAGGACTACATTATTTAATGTGCTCTACTTGTTGTTGTTGTTACTGTTGCTTTAGCTCCATCTCAATCCTGGTCCAGCAGACTTATTAGGTTCAAAAGATGCTCCAGCCATGACCATCTTGTTTATTCACATGTAGTGTATCTAGGACTACATTATTTAATGTGTCCCACCTTGTCATTGTTGTTGTTGCTCTTGTTATGTACTTCAAGGGCAGCCCTGACCCTACAGACATAGATTAGGGGTGATGAAGGTGATGGAGGTGGTGGTGGTGGTGG
>NW_026406805.1:0-227 GCF_001194135.2 Octopus bimaculoides | reverse complement strand
TGCAGTTTCGAACATTAACATTTTACTTACGTAACAACATCCGTGTTCTCTTCAGCATAACTGTTCTAGAATATAATTTGCAGAACTATAAACTATAGTTATGTTCTCCAGCCGGCAACATATACAGCAGTGAATTATTCTCTGCAGAATTGTTTCCGGAATTTTGCGCGCCAGAGTTGAGGCATTTTGAAAAATAACCCCAATGTAATCGGTAGAACTGTATGCAA
>NW_026406804.1:0-1039 GCF_001194135.2 Octopus bimaculoides | reverse complement strand
ATATATATATATTGATACGGACCGCCGAAATACAAAATAATGTTATATCCCTATTCCCCGAGCTGAGTTTCAAACGGTATTCTGGTTGTTGAGGACAATGGGATTTCTTTTGTCCTGTCAACAAGCACAGTTATTTTTAGCGTAGGAGGATGATCGCTGACCCTTTCCGGTCATCGAAAGTTGAGAAAAACAAATTAGGAATTGTACTAAACTGACCCAGCTTTGGAGGGAGTAAGGTAGCACTATTGGGTACGGCATCTCTCATAAATACGACAGCAGAGAGTTGGCGTACGGAGTTGGTATCGAGCAGTTGGCGGACAAGCAGTTGGATGAAGAACGTGAGACGGTGTGAAGGCCAGCAGCCAGTGGGTCAGCAAGATGAACAGAGAGACTGACAGACAGAGGCTGAAAGAGAGAGACTATGGTCAGAAGGTACCAGTCAGCAGAAATGGATAGAGTCTAAGAGAGAGAGGGACAGAGAGATGGAACTGTTGTGGCAGGAAAAAGATTGTAGTTGGTCACTTCTTGTGGATTGTAGTGGGAGCTTTGAAGGAAAGGAAATTCTTGCGGTGAAGGTTTGTTTAAATATTCTTTAAAGAGAGAACTTTGTTGTTACATGTTTTAAAAGACAAAGAGATTTCGTTAACTGTGATGTTAACTGATGGAAAAGAAAAGAAAAGAACTTTGTTGTGACATGTTGTTCAAAGAAAAGAAAACAAAGAAGTAAAAGAACTTTTAATTGACTTGATATACGAACTCTTGATTGTAAACTTTGATTATGCGAACATTGCCAATGTCTGCCTCACGTGGTCTTGATGTCGCATGGTCAAAATTTCCGTGAGTTATTTAGACATTGGCAAATTTATTAAAATATTTGGCTGAAGATCGAAATGAGGTAATTTCTTACCACTAATCGTGAAACGATTCGTACCAAATTAATTAAAGGCAAGTTTGTTCTTTTACTCTTCTCTTCTGTCTTTAGTTCTGTATGTACCATGAATATCGCTATCAATTAGAGAAAAATTTGTAGTTTTTAGAA
>NW_026406803.1:0-434 GCF_001194135.2 Octopus bimaculoides | reverse complement strand
CTTCCTCTCCCTTGGAATCTTGTTCCTATTTGTTTTGGCCTTGTGCTCAGGGACATATTTCTGGCTTATGGCTTGCACAGTGGACATGAAACATTCTAGTTTCATGTCAATGTCTGGTGTGGAGAGACATTTTGGCCAATATTCTGTCAGGATCTCTTTCTGGATCGGTTTCCAGTCCGCTTTGTGGAAGTTCAGATTGGAGAGATTCTGGGTGCTTCCTTTCGGCTGTATGTCTCTGGTTTCTTTTGGCCCAAACATAGACATCTCTATTATGTTGTGATCCGAAACTAATGTCGGCGTCACTTTCACATCATGAATGATATCCGTATTGTTCGTGAAGCAGGGATCTAGAATTTTATTCGCTTTAGTTCGTCTGAGAACAGCTTGCTCCATGAATAGGGCATTGGTGAGGTTGATCAGGCATTCCACCTGTG
>NW_026406802.1:0-268 GCF_001194135.2 Octopus bimaculoides | reverse complement strand
ACCCACCAAAAACGGATCTTGTGTTAGGCTGACAACAAATATCCTGTAGATTTTTTCAAGATTTCATCTGAAATATTTCGTATTAGTTTTGAGTTTTCTTCCTCTTCTAAAATTTTCTTTCACCCTCTTTCTTTCTCTTGCACTTTCTTCTTACTACTCTCTTTCATTTTACCCCTTTCTTTTCATTCTTCCTCCTTTCTGTCCTTGTTTTCTCTTTTGTTCTTTTCTTATCTTTCGTTTTCTTTTCGTTCTTTACTGTCTTTTCTTT
>NW_026406801.1:0-445 GCF_001194135.2 Octopus bimaculoides | reverse complement strand
TATTTATCTCGTTGCATTTAATAAACACCATCAGATTAGAGGGAAATAAAGGTAGATTGATTTTAATGGCTTTATATACTCGTTAACTCTTTTAATATTCCGTTACATAGCACACATATCGTACATAGTTTAAATAGCATCCTTGGGTTTATAGAAAGGTTTCCTTTCAAATTACAGAGACTAACTTAGAAACCAGAAATTAGTGTTACTTATTACTAATAACAACACTGGATATATCCCCACTAGGTATAACTACTTCGGCCAACATCAAAGGTCAAATAGCCACTTAGTGTCACACGCATCCAATGAAGGAATCTACCATCATGTAAGACTTTAGCTTTAACACACTCTTTCCTTTTTCATCTTTCATTTTCATGTTTTGCCTTTATTTTCTCTTTAATCATTCTGCAGGTGTTTATTAAATGTAACGTGGTAATTGTAAATT
>NW_026406800.1:0-600 GCF_001194135.2 Octopus bimaculoides | reverse complement strand
AGAAGAAGAAGAAGAAGAAGAAGAAGAAGAAGGAGGAGGAGGAGGAGGTTTTATGTGATGATTTTTACAAATTAGTAATAAGGAGGATTTGTTTTCTGTAGACAAACTACACCAGCGATTAGCATATTCTCGTTCGAATCTGCGGGAACCTGTTAAAAGTGAATATGTACGTCATCGTTTTGTTCTTTTCAATTTTATTTTCAGGTAATAAATATTTTTTTTTCTTTTTGAAAATTAGTATTCATTTCATCATTTTGTATAAGCAAGAAGTGATTTGATAAAACTTAAATCGTAATTTATTCTTTGTATACCATATCTTCTGATATTACTCATGGTGGCAAAAGTATACTTCCGAAGCTACCCGTCATATTAGAGATAAATACACAGACGCACTCGGGTGTGGTTGATGTGTGTGCCAGATGGTCTACAGAAAGTGAATGCGCAATGACACTATTTTACACGCCGGATAAAACGCTTAGCGGCCTTTCGTCCGTCTTTACGTTCTGAGTTCAGATCCCGCCAAGATCGAATTTGCCTTTCATCCATTCGGGGTCGATAAAATAAAAACCATTTGAGTAATGGTGTCGATGTAATCGCCTG
>NW_026406799.1:0-241 GCF_001194135.2 Octopus bimaculoides | reverse complement strand
ATGTTTTATTCTTAAAACTATTTTCTCATCATTACTGTTCAAAATTATATAGACTCATGAATGGAAGTTTCAAACCAACAAAGCTTTAGTGCTGCTGGATATGTTTTGAAACTGTCTTTAGATGCTGGAATAATTTTCAAATAATTTCTACTACGTTTCCCCTTTAATGTTCGAATGGTTTATATTTTATCACTACTTCTAATAGTAATATCTTTTCATATACATATGTATGTGCGTGCAT
>NW_026406798.1:0-376 GCF_001194135.2 Octopus bimaculoides | reverse complement strand
GTTTCAAACGTAATTTGACATAATGCAACATATAAACGAGCACTTCATATAAAGATTCACGGAATGGTCAAATAAAAGTAGTGACTCAATAATGTATGCATAGGTGTTTGTGCAACTTGGCTTCGGAAATTATATAAGATATAAGTACTTAAATTCCGTAGTCAAGTGCTTTTCATCTAAGCATTTTGTCAGTTAAAGACGATCGATTATCCTTCAAAGGGTGACGAATTTAGATACGCATGAGAAAGCAGAAACGGATTTGTTTTAATGAGTTCGCCATAAACTGACATTTAAGGAATTTGAAAATGCCATATCCTTTTGCGCTTTTAATCTAATTTTCCCGTTCTGGGTATTCATAATATAACTAAATAGATAG
>NW_026406797.1:0-352 GCF_001194135.2 Octopus bimaculoides | reverse complement strand
ATATATATGTGTGTGTGTGTGTGTGTGTATGTGTGTGTGTGTGTGTGCACATACATGGAGGAATATATATGTGAAAGTATGTATGCATTTATGTAACTATGCGTTTATGTGTGTATGTGACAATGAACGTGTGTACGTATGTATGCATGCATAAATATATGCATGTATGTATGCATGCATGAGTACATAATCATTTGTAAGTATTTTTCAAAATTTCGCATCAATGTTTCCAGTACTGAAACAAGATGCTTTCACTCCAATCAGCATGGTAACCCTATACATACATACATTCATACATATACATATATATGTGGGGGTGCGTGTGTGTGTGTGTTTATATATATATATATAT
>NW_026406796.1:0-246 GCF_001194135.2 Octopus bimaculoides | reverse complement strand
CAGACTTCTATAACCTGCGATGAGATACTCCGTTATTTTCTGCCTATGGAGAAGTTAGAATCTTGCTGGCAGTGGGTAGTTGGAATCCTACTGGTAGTGGAGAGGGGTAATTTTTGCTGTTCAGTCCCCTCATCTAATTGGTCATCTATTATTTTAAACTTCTAAAGCATCATCGCCTGGCATCACCGGGGATCAACTTAACAGGCAGCCTTACATGCTAGAAGTAGCAGTCAAAACGACCAAAAC
>NW_026406795.1:0-405 GCF_001194135.2 Octopus bimaculoides | reverse complement strand
TTTAAATTTTGTTCTGGATGTTATTTATCCACAAGGTCTGTTTGGATGGTGGAGCTCCTGTTCGGGTGGGTTTGAGGGAGTATCCTGCTTCTTTTGTGGCTGCAGTGGCTGCCGCATATATTATGTCATTTAGCTCAGTGATATTGCCAGTTGTTTCTGTGGCTGTTAGTTCCGTGACGGCCAGGTTTATGCTATTCATTATTGATGTTGTTTGATTGTCTATTTTGATTTTTGGGAGATATAATCTGTGGTCCATTCTAAGATCTGTGGTTTTCAGTTCTTTGATTATTCTCATTTTTATAGTATCATAATCATTAGGTTTCCCTTCGTTATTCCCAGGCTTTATATTTGTTTCGCCTTCTTTTTCATTCATATGTTTGTCTGTGGTGTTCTGGATTGGTGCTT
>NW_026406794.1:0-206 GCF_001194135.2 Octopus bimaculoides | reverse complement strand
GATGATGATGATGATGATGATGACGACGATGGTGATGATGATAATGGCATTAAGCTGGTTTTGATTTATAACATTTTCATAATTGCTACTGTTGACGTTCTTATTTTACCGATGCCGATACCATTCTTCTTCTTCTTCTTCTTCTTCTTCTTCTTCTTAATTATGATTATTATTATTATTATTATTATTATTATTATTATTATTAT
>NW_026406793.1:0-346 GCF_001194135.2 Octopus bimaculoides | reverse complement strand
CTACTACTACTACTACTACTACTACTACTACTACTGCTACTAACTAGCACACAGACACATTTCAAGATCACATTTCTGTTTTCTCAATAACTGTCAATAAACAAGAACAATATCTGTGTCAAGTTTCGCGGCAAGAATTTGTTGAACAAGTGGTAGGTACCTTGTCGATACTGTGAAATAAGCATCGCCGTTCAACACTGCGTTGTACACTCGTACTTTCCGTTCGTTTACGCAGGCACTACCTTTGAGACGACTATGAGCATCGCAACAGCACATGCATTCGCCTAACTTATTGTCACCATTTCTGTATATGTGTATACACACACACACACACGTACGTATATAT
>NW_026406791.1:0-660 GCF_001194135.2 Octopus bimaculoides | reverse complement strand
TTTTGTATGGCCTATATATTGCTTATTGCATCCTGCGCATGTTATTACATGAATTAGGTTTTCCGATGCACAAGTGAAGTTTTTTCTGATGGTGAAAGGATGGCCTTGTTCTAATGTGTACTCCGAACCTTCTACTAAGATGGTACAAATACCGCAGTTTGGCCTTCCACACTTTTTGACTGTTGGTTTTGTGGTTATCATTGGGTGCAGTTTAGCCTGTGTTAAAATCTTCTTTAAGGGTTTTGGCTGTCGTTTGCTTTTTATGATGGTGTATGTTTGGAGGATTTGGTTGAACTTTGGGTCTCCCTTGAGTAGGGTTGTATTTTGGAGTATGGTGTTGAAGGCCTCGTTGTTAAGTGGGTTGTGTGTAGAGATGTAGGGTAGGGTTTTTAATTTTCCATCCCCTTTTGGTTTTGGTTGTCTCAGGTCTTCTATATTCAGTTTAAGTGTTCGTTAGATTGCATTGTCTATTAGGGGTTGTGGATAATTCCTATTTTTGAGTGTAGCTCTGAGTTCCTGGAGACGTGTGTGCCGGGTGTTTGTGTCTGATACTATGGTGCAAATCCTTTTGGTTAAACAGAAAGGGATGTTCATTCTCGTGTGCCTAGGATGGCATGAGTCAAATGGTAGGTACTGCTTAGAGTCTGTCGGTTTATAATA
>NW_026406790.1:0-365 GCF_001194135.2 Octopus bimaculoides | reverse complement strand
AAAATTGGTGCATCAAACAAGAGGCGCACTGTGACATTCCTCTGTGACTTTCGTTCCTACTGTGATTGTTTTTTATGAAAGATTTATATATATATACACACACACACGATACCGAATGAACCAACATCCCGACATCAGATGCAGACAAGAGCAGCAGAATCAGACTCCTTATACACCAAATGGACCAACAGCTGGGACAAAGGCACACACAGGAGTGGGGATGTGAAACACCCCAGAATGAGGAAATCAGAAAGCTCATGGTGGTGCTCCAAGCTTAACGACAGCCGCATGACTGAAACGAATAAAAGAGTAAAAGCGTCTGGCCGTAAAGCCTTTTCTGTTTGTTTTCCTGTCTTGTTTTTTGT
>NW_026406789.1:0-337 GCF_001194135.2 Octopus bimaculoides | reverse complement strand
TAAATAAACCTTCGAACAGACGGTCAGCAGCGACGCCTGCTGGGTTCGGCAACTCCACATTGATAAAGGGAAAATACCCCATAAACTAGTTTGTGGATGTCAAACCAGCAAGGGGAAGCTGCTGACCTCTCCTGTTCGAAGGTTATAATGGACACAGGTTTGAGTGTCACATAACTAGCTAAAGGCGATGACCTCTTGGAGATAATCAAACGGTAGCATTCGTCTTATTTTCCTGGACAGCCATGTTAGCTTGGCGATAACTATTAATATTAATATTTCATTTGCATTCAAGGCGGCGAGCTGGCAGAATCGTTAGCACGCCGGACGAAATGCTTAG
>NW_026406788.1:0-626 GCF_001194135.2 Octopus bimaculoides | reverse complement strand
TACATACATATATATACATATATATACATGCATATATATATACATATATATATACATGCATGTAAATATATATATATACATTCATATAAATATATACATCCATATAAATATACATGTATATATATATATATATATATATATATATATATATATATATATATATATATACCTGTATAAAACTGCTACTCCTCCATCCCAGACTGGTCAACAGAAGAGGGCCAATCATTCTTCATGACGATGCTCAACCACACGTTTCACTAACGACGCTCCAGAAGTTGAAAGAACTTGGTTACAAAGTTCTTCCCCACCTAGCTTTTTCCCCACACCTTTCTCCTACTGACTACCACTTTTTTAAGTACTCTGATGGTTTCCTGCAAGAGAAGGAGTTCAAAAATCAAACCAGTACTGAAAATGCATTCAAAGAGTCCATCATCTCCAGGACTCCAGATTTTTATCTTACCGGAATAAACAAACTTGTAACTCATTGGCAAAAATATGTTGATTACTTTGATGGACAACATTTCCGCATTGTTGAAATATATTGTGATGAATTTCATGTTTTAAAACATTGCTTACTTTTTACTCAGTCTGATATATATGCATATATATATATATATATGCACATA
>NW_026406787.1:0-233 GCF_001194135.2 Octopus bimaculoides | reverse complement strand
CATCTTTCTCAAATACGATCAACAAACATTTATTCCCTACAAACTGTGAGCTTTTTTTTAAGATCTTTTCGTAAATCTTGAGATTAACACCCGCATCATTGCCTACCTAACCCTAACAAACCCTAACCCTAACACTGTAGTGAAAATCTGGAAATTTAGCAATCATTTTTAAAACACTTTTACTTACTAACAACTTTTTTATTTAGTGTGTGTGTTGCCCATATATATATACA
>NW_026406786.1:0-286 GCF_001194135.2 Octopus bimaculoides | reverse complement strand
TTGACCGTGAATAAAAGACAGCCAGGTTCATGAATGTCGCTACAAATGTTATAAACCTCTGATTAACATTTCTGATTAATTCCCTAGGAAACGACGTTAGTCTATAACAAATGTGTGAGGAGTTCACTCTGGACGAATCTCAAAGTGAAGTGTCCATATTTTGTATAATACACCTGTCTACCTTCGTAAAACAACATATTGTGTTTTGTATCAGATATTGTTTACATTATGTAAAAATATATTGTTTTTACATTCTACAGCTCTTGCACTACGATATATATATATA
>NW_026406785.1:0-250 GCF_001194135.2 Octopus bimaculoides | reverse complement strand
TGCATGTATGTATGTATGTTTGTATGTATGTATGTATGTATGTATGTTTCTATCTGTCTGTATATCTGTCTGTCTATCTGTCTGTCTGTCTGTCATTACCACCATCAATATCATTTAAAGTCCATTTTCCATACTGTCATGGCTTGATGGGAACTGGTTAGGCCAGGTGCTGCACTAGATTTCATAGTCTGTTGTAGCTTAGTTTCTTATTTCTTTATTGCCCACAAGAGGCTAAACATAGAAGGGACAA
>NW_026406784.1:0-538 GCF_001194135.2 Octopus bimaculoides | reverse complement strand
GGCTAATAAAGAAACCTATCTATCTATCTATCTATCTATCTATCTATGTAATATACAAAAGCTATTGTGTGCAAGGGACAAATCTTGTTGGTAATGCTCTGTACTATTCTCTGCTTATAAAACAAAACTTGCTAAAAATGGCTCTTTATATACAAGAAAACTAATATTAGTCATTTAACTGCTTTGTAATTGCAAGTTTTTTTTTCTGTTCGTGGATGCAGACAAAAAGCAAGTAATATAAAGTGATTTTACGCTGAAAGTCTCTTCTAAGTGTCAGTCAAAATTAAGACACGTAAAAGCGCCCTACATTGCCTCAAAAATCGAGCTTTTCATTACAACATATCCATATATTTTTCAAGACAACTGTTGTTCGATTTTAAC
The DNA here is from genome assembly GCF_001194135.2 of Octopus bimaculoides. NCBI lineage: Eukaryota > Metazoa > Mollusca > Cephalopoda > Octopoda > Octopodidae > Octopus > Octopus bimaculoides. The sequence continues at coordinate 157 of NW_026406784.1, read as the reverse complement.
AGAGGTAAACATACGGAAAATAATCATTAACTAGCACATACAGATGACTTGGAATCAGATAGTACCACTTTTCTAACACAATAAACCTACATACACACGCACAAAGAAACACACACATATACGCACACACACACACACACACACACACACACACACA
>NW_026406783.1:0-315 GCF_001194135.2 Octopus bimaculoides | reverse complement strand
CACACACTCTCTCACCTCCTCTCTCTTATTCCCTACTTCTTTCACACACATTTGTACATACTCTGTCTGTATGTCTGTCAGTCAGTTACTCATCTTTATCTAGCTATCAGTATTTTCTTGCCAACTATCTCTCTCTCTCTATATCTATCTATGTATGTGTGTTATACATATATTACATGTGTATCTGCATTGTATGTATGTATATGTGTGTGTATATTGTATGTAATGTACTGTTTGCATATATTTGTGTATATAGGAAGGGCATCTGGTGTTAGGAAGGGCATCCAGCTGTAGAAACTCTGCCAAATCAGACTG
>NW_026406782.1:0-516 GCF_001194135.2 Octopus bimaculoides | reverse complement strand
ATTATTATTATTATTATTATTATTTTCTTCTTTCAATTTTGTTTCCATTTTTTGTCGAGTGTCTTCCCAACTCCTAGGACAAAGAAACTCATTGTATACATTGGTGGGCCATTAAAATTAACAGAGCAGATTGTTCATTTATCTATAAAGTCACTATATGTAATAGAAAAAAAGGAACAAAAGAAAGAAAAATGTAAGAATGAAAAAATGAAAATAGAAAATAGAAAAAATTGAAAAAAAAAGGAAGACAAAGAAAGAGGGGGAAAAGGAAAGAAAATTCACAACGACAATGCTCTTCTCAGTACTTGTGACATACCAGTTAAAACAATCTTTGCACCTCTTGCATGGATGGTAAGCCAGGAATCATTCTCAAATCATCTTCAATTCCTTTTTTGATTGTTCCAGGTATTCCTACATGAGATGTCACATTTTTTTCGATTTCAATGAGTAAATCTTTATATTTTCTGAGTTTGTTATTATTATTATTATTATTATTATTATTATTATTATTATTAT
>NW_026406781.1:0-224 GCF_001194135.2 Octopus bimaculoides | reverse complement strand
CTGTCTGTCTATCTATCTATCTATCTATATCTATCTATCTGTCTGTCTGTCTGTCTGTCTGTCTGTTTAACTATCTATTTAGCTATATCTATCTATCTGCTTATTTATCTATCTATCTATCTATCTATCTATCTATCCATCAGTCTGTCTGCTTATGTATATCACTATCTGTTGATCTATTTGTTTATCTATCTATCTATCTATCTATCTATCTATCTATCTAT
>NW_026406780.1:0-707 GCF_001194135.2 Octopus bimaculoides | reverse complement strand
ACCATGTGGTTGGTAAGCAAGCTACTTACCACGTATATTAGTTACCTTTTTTTTTCACCAATAACTGCCCTTATCCACAAGAGCATCCAAACAGGTCACCAATTTGAAAGTTCAGAGATATGTAAAACCTATTTCTGTGACTGATTATTGATCATCAGGCTATGATAAGTTTAAATATCTCATTTTTTAACTATATTTCTGTTGGGTTGAAGGATCGCGGGTTCGAATCTCAGACTGGGCAATGTGTGTGTTTATGAGCGAAACACCTAAGCTCTGGCAGAAGGTAATGATGAACTTCTGCTGACTCTTTCACAACAACTTTTTCTTACTCTTTCCTCCTACATCTAGCAGCTCACCTGTGATGGACCAACGTCCCATCCAAGTGGGGAACCTATATGCCAATGAAACCAGGAAACCGGCCATTATGAACCAGGTGTGGCTTGAGAAGGAAGAAACAGCAACAACAACAGTCTTACCAATAAAGAAAATATTTAAATATCTAAATTTTAACATTGAAATTGTTGGTAAAAGTCACTTTGTCTGTTAAATGGTGGTTTAGGTTTCAATTCCTACCCAGTTTAAAATTATTATTTTTTTTTATTAACTTAAGTTGTATTATGTGTGTGTGTGTGTGTGTGTGTGTTACCAAATTTGCCACATAGGTTTCCCTTAATTACAAAAAATTGAAATAACTTTAAATATCTTAA
>NW_026406779.1:0-287 GCF_001194135.2 Octopus bimaculoides | reverse complement strand
AAGGTGATTAAAATCAAAATAAGCAACAAGAATATCCAGAGGTAATGCAGGACGATCATTTCATGCAACTCCATTTAATTGAACAATGTAATCATTAGATCAATTTAAAATGCAGAGCAAATCCTCAACTGCACAAAGACATAGAATTTAATTAAATTAGCTTCTATGGTGTAGCTGAAGCAAAATGTTCTTTGTTTTTCTCCTTAACTCCTTGGAGATTTTAGGTATAGTTATAAAAATGTGTCCATCTGTTCTAATTTAATTAAATTCTATGTCTTTGTACAGCT
>NW_026406778.1:424-618 GCF_001194135.2 Octopus bimaculoides | reverse complement strand
GTAGTTGCTGGTATACATATATGCAACGGTGATACACACAGAAATGCTAATCATCCGACCCCATCCATACTTTCTGATAGAAGAGCAATAAAATAGGACCAAAGAATAACAGAGCACCAATCATATTCATTCTGAATTCTCCTACGATGCACTGAAGCCAAGCACTTTTGAAACTGTTCTTCTGTTGCACAACA
>NW_026406778.1:0-414 GCF_001194135.2 Octopus bimaculoides | reverse complement strand
GATGCACTGAAGCCAAGCACTTTTGAAACTGTTCTTCTGTTGCACAACATCGATTGCATAGAAATATGAGATTTGATGCATGTACGACCGTCACGTGTGACACTTGCTCAAGCATGAATTTATGTGAGCGTGAAGATAACGCTTATAGATAGTTAGCATTTCTGTACGCGCACGCATATGAGTGTATATGCGTGTGTGCTTCTGTATACGCATTTATGTGTGTATGTATGTATGTATGTATATATGTTATATTTGTATTTTGATGCTAGAGCAATATCTATCTATGTATTTGTTATCCGTGAATGCGTGGCTATAATTGTTCATTATGTACATGCTTGTTATATATTTATATCTATAGAAGCATCTTTGGGTGTGTTTAGATATATATGTGCGTACATATATATATATATATAT
>NW_026406777.1:0-309 GCF_001194135.2 Octopus bimaculoides | reverse complement strand
AGAACCTGTTTGTGTCCGTTTTTTCCTCTCTGGATTCTTTTATCTTGTGTTTATTTGTGAAAGGGAATCTAAATATATTTCTCTCCAGAATTTCAGTCGAATCAATTTTGTGTTGGATGCTGAAATTCATTATTGAGTGCTGTTTTGTAGGTCCTGGTTTAATTTCTCGATACCATCTAATGTGTCCATTACAACTAGTACATCCTATACGTCGCTAGTGTTTCTTGTATGCTTCCGTTTATATATTGTTTTGCATTCTGTTGTAACGAGAGTAAATGTTCAAAAGTTGAGTAAATGTTTGTAAATATA
>NW_026406774.1:0-480 GCF_001194135.2 Octopus bimaculoides | reverse complement strand
GATCCAGTGGGATTGAAGCACTGCACACCGATAGAAGAAGTGTGTGGTTTGCAAATGGATCTAATTTGAAAAGTAAACTTAATTTGGTTACATTCCATGAGAGTAATTTGGTCAGCCTACACGCTAATTACCTTTCTGTAAGTTCTTGTTGAGATCGACACTACATTTTTATTTCTATGGAATCGTTAAAATAATTATCTGAAATGTAATTTTGTTTCGACCAATCGAGTATTCATCGCTTCTTGTCAAACTATTGCAATTTTTGCAAACACAAATACTAACACATTCTCTCTCAGCTTTTTATTTGTTTCAGGCGTTAGACTGCAGCCATGTTGGAGCTCCACCTAGTAGGGCTAGTTGAGTAGATCGACGCGAGTACTTATTTTCAGTTAGGTACTTACCTATAGTACTTCTTTTTCCCGAACCGCTGAGTTACGAGTACATAAACAAGCCAACACACACACACACACACACACACAC
>NW_026406773.1:0-551 GCF_001194135.2 Octopus bimaculoides | reverse complement strand
TCAATCTATCTATCTATCAATCTATCTATTTCTCTATCTATCTATCTATCATTCTTTCTTTCTCTTTGTATTCTCTACACCTGTCTCTCCTACACTTTCTAAATTTTTCGCTCTATATATCTTACTGTCCGTCTCTTTCTCTATTTCACTCACTCTGTCTGTCAGTTTCTCTCTCTCTCCCTCTTTCTTTCTTGCTCACTCACTCTTCCCACTATACCAAATCTTTCTCTTACCCCCTCCTATACACTTTGTTGCTCTTTCATTTTTCCTCAAGCCTTTCCTCATTATTTTTTATCATATTTTTTTTTTTCATATTCCACCATCTTACTGAGCACATAGAAACTTGGAGCAGTAGTATGAGGATTGTGAAAGAGTGAATAGTTGAAGGGTGAGGTAAAAAAAAAAGAAGGAAAGTATTAGGATTTGTGAGTGGAAGGCAAAAAGGAGAAGAAAAGGACATAGCAAGAGAGCAGAAGTCTGAGAGAATTAGGAAGTTTTAATACACACACACATATATATATATATATAAAGAGAGAGAGAGAGAGAGAGAG
>NW_026406772.1:0-324 GCF_001194135.2 Octopus bimaculoides | reverse complement strand
GTAGATTCTCATTGTAAGGCCAAACCTCACTGTGGTAGATATATATCACTACATTTCTAGTGAAATCGAGTTCTCGCATTCCTAGCATACATTTATGATAACTATAGCATTTTTTTAGTGTGAACAATGGAGCCTTGACGATTTTGTGATACTCTTTTACTCTTATATTTGTTTCACTCATTTGACTGTGGCCATGCTGGAACGCCGCCTTTAGTCGAGCAAATCGACACCAGGACTTATTCTTTGTAAGTTCAGTACTTATTCTATCGGTTTGTTTTGCCGAAACGCTAAGTTACGGGGACGTAAACACACCAGCATCAGTTG
>NW_026406771.1:0-433 GCF_001194135.2 Octopus bimaculoides | reverse complement strand
GTCTGTCCTTGTTTGTCCCCTCTGTGTTTAGCTCTTTGTGGGCAATAAAGGAATAAGAAGCTTGCTTCCCAACCGCATGGTTCGGATCAACTGGAACCCATATCATCAAACCGACGGGGTGCCACGATGTTATATCTAACAGTAGTTTATCTATTGTTATTACTCTGATTTCCCTACAGCACATTTCTCTGTTTTCAGCTCTGTATGTTAGTTACAATGTATCAGAGATTTCTCTCATGTGTAGTTGTCAGTATGGTTCCCTGTCAATTCTACGATGTTCTTGCATAAATCTAATTAAGCGCATTTTAATTAATTTGCTCCTTGTTAGCCTTATTTTTACATATTTCTCTAAATGTACATATACATATGTGTTTGTATGTCTATGTATTTGTGTATGTGTATGTGTATGTGTGTGTATATATGTATATGATTG
>NW_026406770.1:0-266 GCF_001194135.2 Octopus bimaculoides | reverse complement strand
ATATATATATGCATGTATGTATGTATGTATGTATGTATGTGTGTGTGTATATATACACATGTGTGTATGTGTGTGTGTGTAAGTACTTCGAAGATTAAATGCCAAACTGATATGCGATGTAGTTTTGTCTTTATAACACCAATCCCGATACTTTCTGATCAGACCTAACACATGTATGTGATTTCTTTTTATGTGAGACGCTGTGTGCGTGTGTGTGTGTGCGTGTGTGCATGTGCGTGTGTGTGTGTGTGTGTGTGTGTGTGTGT
>NW_026406769.1:0-258 GCF_001194135.2 Octopus bimaculoides | reverse complement strand
GTGTGTGTGTGTGTGTGTGCAATGGTATTTGTTATCCATGCATATATGTTTGTAGATTTGTTTACTACTGTATATATATCCTTGTGTTTCAACATACATTTTGTGTTTGTGTATAGCAGCACATGTATATGTCTGTGTATATATGTCTACATGTGTATATATGTCTACATGTGTATGTATGTATCTGTGCAATGGTATTTCTTATCCATGCGTATGTGTTTGTTGATATCATGTATTATCCTTGTGTGTTTCAAGACA
>NW_026406768.1:0-243 GCF_001194135.2 Octopus bimaculoides | reverse complement strand
ATATATATATATACATATATATATATATGTATGTACATATATGTGTATATAGATATGTACATACATACACACACACATACATACATACATACATACATACTTAACTATCGATGTATAAGATTTGTAACCCATTGGTATGACGCATTTTGCATTGTAAGGTCTTTTGTGGCCAACAAAGGACTGTTGTTTTTGCTGTTGTTGTTATTGTTTATTATTATTATTATTATTATTATTATTATTATT
>NW_026406767.1:0-473 GCF_001194135.2 Octopus bimaculoides | reverse complement strand
TCAACAACAACAACAACAACAACAAAATCATTAACCAAAATGGTGAGGAGTGGAAGGTGAATTCTCTTTCTTCTTTGTTCAGAATTCCTATTAGCTCGTTGGTTCTGATTTCTATTGATTTTGCTGTTGGCGGCAAATGCTTATCTACTATTCCTACACGCAAATTGTTATTGTCTTCATTCTGTCACGTTGGAACTATTTAATTTTGACAGCTTTTTGTATTCCTGATAATAAATCAACTCTCAAAATTCCAACCATAAATCTTCCATCTTCCTCGCTTCTCTTTCCCAGTGTAGCGAATAATTTGAAGTTTTAATTATACGAGGTCTTCACGTCATGTTATCTCTATTAACCAATCAAAACTCAACAGTTATTCGATTCGTGATTACCATCAGTTTAGTCGATAAGTGACTACCTTATCTGCTTTTCTTTTTTTCTTTCTTTCTTTCTTTCTTTCTTTCTTTCTTTCTTTC
>NW_026406766.1:0-332 GCF_001194135.2 Octopus bimaculoides | reverse complement strand
ATGAATGGTTGAATGACCAAATCCAAGCTTCTCTGCTAATTCCTCAACAGCTACGATGGGATTTTGTTCCACTGGAGTTTGCAGGACGTTCTCATCGAGTTCTACAGATCTTCCAGGACGTGGCTCGTCTTCTTGGCTGCAGTTTCCAACTCGGAATTTCCGGAACCACCATTGGCACTGGCTTATGCTTATTGTCCGATCACCATATACTGCATTAATATTCCACGCACTTTCCGTTGCGTTATTGCCTTTATTGAACTCATACAGCAAAATATGCCGAATATGCTCCTCTGAAAAATTAACTGTTAAAATCGAACTGCACTCTTCAAAAC
>NW_026406765.1:0-256 GCF_001194135.2 Octopus bimaculoides | reverse complement strand
GTGTGTGTGTGTGTGTGTGTGTGTGTGTATGTGTATGTGTGTGTGTTTGTATAAATATGTGTACGCTGTACGTAAGCGTATTTGCGTAGGCATGTGTAAAATACATTCATAAACATTATATATACGTTTCTGAATATATATATATATGTGTGTATATATGTGTATATGTGTGTATGTGAGTGTTTATATGTGTGCATTTATGCAAGTGCGAAGATAGATAGATAGATAGATAGATAGATAGATAGATAGATAGATA
>NW_026406764.1:0-671 GCF_001194135.2 Octopus bimaculoides | reverse complement strand
CCTTATTAATGATAATAATAAGGTAGCTAGCAAGTTTACACCTTTACAGGCGCAAAATATAAGCTAAATTTAGATTCAGTAAGGTATTTAAATATCACTTGCTATAATCGGAGCCATCGCACCAAAACCACACCGGTAACTCACTATTAAGATACACACGAGAAATGCAATGGACATAGGAGAAACAGGCTTACCTTGCGTGGAATACATAAGTAAGGGAATGTATATTTCAATATCAATTGGTTTCACCCTCAGTATGACAGATATTCTCTGTAAAGGTGTAAAGTTGCTAGCTACCTTATTATTATCATTCATAACGATAATAACACTTTTTTAAATTTAAATTCATACCTGCTCACGATAGTTTTGTTTTAAATGTCACGGGGGCGTTGAAAGTAAAGAGCGCACAGGAGGTCATGTGATGAATATTTCAGAAATAGATGTTTAAAATGTTATTTTCAACTGAAGATCCCAGAGTACGTTTGTCATACTGAGGGTGAAACCAATTGATACTGAAATATACATTCCCTTACTTATGTATTCCACGCAAGGTAACCCTGTTTCTCCTATGTTCATTGAATTGCTCGTGTGTATCTTAATAGTGAGTTACCGGTGTGGTTTTGGAGCGATGGCTCCGATTATAGCAAGTAATATTTAAATACTCTACTAAA
>NW_026406763.1:0-280 GCF_001194135.2 Octopus bimaculoides | reverse complement strand
TTTTTAGTCTATGGACCCCTGCGATTCCTATTTCATTCGACTGGACATTCATGGACATTTGATGTTTTAAAAAATCTTACTATATTTTTAGAATTTAGATATTATTAGGAATTCTATAAAAATTGGTTGAAGTACAATCAATCAATTACACATAAATTTTAATAACAAACCCTTGTATGGGTCCCGAAAGGGTCATATGGTCCCCGTTTGATAAGCACAGATTCATACAAACAGACATGCATATATATATAAACGTAATACATACATACATACATACATA
>NW_026406762.1:0-1018 GCF_001194135.2 Octopus bimaculoides | reverse complement strand
TGAAAATGATAAAGTAAAAGAAATTTAAAAAATGATATAAAGAAACGTAAATAGCTTAGTGTTTTGCAGAACATCTGGTTTATTTTACGAAGCCTCACAGGAAAAATATATTGGCATGTAAAGAAAAACGCGTGGAAAATATTACACTAGGTCGAAAAATTTTCAGATTAGTCCTAACTGATTGAACACATATTTTCGAAAACAATTTTTTTTTATCTTACTAATGTCACGAAACAAATTTTCCATCAACAAATAAAATTACGTTCAGGGAGACAAAGAAAAAAAAAAAATATGAAAAACGAATAGAAAACAAAAATGAGAGCTTTGCGGTTGGTTTTATAATGTTTTTTGCTTTTTGTCTTATTCTGTTATCCATAATAAACTTCTAGAGGACATTTTTCTGGTTGTGAGCCGTTGATAAAAACAAAGAGATACATGAAAAGATTATCAAGGCAGATAACTTCAAATAAAATTAAGTACTTTAATCTTAAATTAAAAGCTGAAATGGTGTAAAATGATTTAGATCGAAGTCAAAAACAGGACATATTTTTACACACACACACACGTACATACATATATAGTATCATACAAACACAAACACACACATACATATATGCACAAACTGAAAAAAAACATATATATATATATATATGTGTGTGTGTGTGTATAAGTTATGAAAAATGTCTTAGCATTTTCGGAGACCTTCATTTCTATATATTTAATTTAATTTATCTACAGTTATCGAGATCACGTCCTTTATCATCTTGATACACACACACACGCACACACACACACACACACACACACACACACACACACACACACACACACACACACACACGCGCGCGTACATACGGACACGCGGACGCTCACAGTGCATATGTGCACACAAACACAGACACACACAAACATGTACGCGTGTATATATATATGTCTATATGTATGTATGTACGTATGTATGTATGTATGTATGTATATAGACACGTATATATCACGTACCCGTATGTCATCTATGTAA
>NW_026406761.1:387-563 GCF_001194135.2 Octopus bimaculoides | reverse complement strand
ACTTGGTCGGCATTTAACAAGGTGTTGAGTTGCGCGGCTATTCGTGCATGACATTCGCCAAATCCTTTGCTCCAGTAGCCTTGAACTGCATCTGGTCCCGGGGCCTTCCAGTTGCTCATTATTTTACTGATTTCCTTCACTTCCTTAACTGAAATGACTAGTTCTGCCTGTTTTGG
>NW_026406761.1:0-110 GCF_001194135.2 Octopus bimaculoides | reverse complement strand
TCAGTTCCTCCGTTGCCATTTTCAGGCCCTTTCTTTCAATATTATACTTCTTTTACAGCACTCTGTATTTTTGTTCTCTTTTAAGCTCCCCTTTCTCTTTTCGGTCTAAC
>NW_026406760.1:0-343 GCF_001194135.2 Octopus bimaculoides | reverse complement strand
ATCTATCTATCTATCTATTCTTCTACGTATTATTCTTTTACATTCTCCAGTCATTTGACTTCAGTTATACTGGGGCATTGACTTTAGTCGAACAAATTGACACCAGGGCTAACGTTTTGTAAGCCTATTACAGACACAGACACACACACTCACACAGAAATATATACATACATATATATAAATATATATACAAAATGGGCTTCTTTCAGTTTCTCTCTAACAAACCCACCCACAAGACGCTATAGTGCATGATGTCTGATGAAGATGCCACGTAGTGGGACTAAACCCTGAGCCATGTGGTTGGGAAGCAAGCTTCTTATCACACAGTCACTCCTACTTATAT
>NW_026406759.1:0-506 GCF_001194135.2 Octopus bimaculoides | reverse complement strand
ATGTTTGCTTGTTTTTTATTTTATATATTTCTTATTCTTTTCTTACTCTCCCTCATTCATTGTGCATGTATCTCTGTCTGTCTGTTTGTCTTTCTCAATCCCTTTTTCACTCATTCCCCACTTTTTCTCTTTATTTCATTCCCCCTCTTACTCATTCACTCCTCTCCCTTATTCCCTGTTTTTCTTTCATTTGCTCATTCTCTCTTTCTCTCATTCCCTTTCTCTTTTATTTGCCCCCTTACTCATTCTCTTTCTCTCTGTTACTTTTTTGCTCTCTCTCTCTTTCTCTCATTCCCCTTTCTTTTTCTCTGTTTCACCCCCTCTCTTACTCCCCATTTCTTTCGCTCATTCTCTCTCTCTCTTTTCTCTTTCACTTATTCTCTCACTCATTCCCTGTCTCTTTCATTCATTCTCTTTCTCTGTCTCTCTCTCTCTCTTTTTCATTTATTCTCTCATTCATTCTTTATCTCTTTCACTCATTCTCTCTCTCTCTCTCTCTCTCTCTC
>NW_026406758.1:0-299 GCF_001194135.2 Octopus bimaculoides | reverse complement strand
TATGTATGTATTTATGTATGTATGTATGCTGTGTTTATGTGTATGTATATGTAAATATGTATGTATGTAAATATGTATATATATATGTATATATATGTATGTAAATATGAATGTATGTAAATATGTATATATATATATATACATATGTATGTAAATATGTATGCATGTACTTAAATATATATGCATGTATGCATGTATATGTATGCATGTTTATGTATGTATGAATGTATATGTATGTATGTATTTATGTATGTATGTATGTGTATGTGTGTGTATGTATGTATATATGTATGTATGTA
>NW_026406757.1:0-323 GCF_001194135.2 Octopus bimaculoides | reverse complement strand
TAGTTTCCGTCTAGCAAATCCACTCACAAGGCTTTGGTCGGCCCAAGGCTTTTGTACAAGACACTCGCCCAAGGTGCCACACAGTGGCCATGCTGGATCACCGCCTTAATGGTTTTTTGCTTGTTTGTTTAGTCGAAGAAATCGATCCCAGGACTTATTCCATAGGGCTCTTTTGCGCAACTTAATAGTTACGGGGACGTAAATATACCAGCATCGGTTGTCAAGCGATGGTATGTCGAACAAACGCAGACACGAAGACACTCACAAAAATAAATAAATACATACATACATGCATATATATATATATATATATATATATATAT
>NW_026406755.1:0-478 GCF_001194135.2 Octopus bimaculoides | reverse complement strand
GCTTCATATGAATAACTGGTGACACTACTAAGCATAGTAAGAGCTAAACTTATTTACTGGGAGCAGACTGGATAATGACAATCTACGTGGAACTCAACAGTAGCAGTCATACATCTATTTGTGCACACAAAACATATTATATGTACGTATATGCGTGTGTATACGTGTGTTTGTATGTGCGTGTGCGTGTGCGTGTGTCTGTATGTATGTGTGTGTGTGTACGTGTGTACGTGTGCATATTCAGACTAATCTATAACATATGGCGCGTTTTCCCAGTCATTCCATTTTCTGTGTAAACTATTATTTTTCTATATATCAATTTGTCAACAGTAGTGTCATTTGGTTGCAGATTTCCAGCAAATCACTTTCACTGCATTTCTGATAGTGAGAGCGACAGACGAGTGTCTGTAAAGTAACATGTCTCAAGGGACTTTGTTCTGAAATTACCGTTTTGTTTCTTTTTTTTTTCCTTTTTTTT
>NW_026406754.1:2896-3006 GCF_001194135.2 Octopus bimaculoides | reverse complement strand
TGCATGTATGTATGCATGTATACTTGTATGCAAGTATTTATGTCTTTATGTATGTTTATATTATGTATGTATGTATGTATTTATGTATATATGTATATACGTATTTATGT
>NW_026406754.1:2673-2886 GCF_001194135.2 Octopus bimaculoides | reverse complement strand
TATGTATGTATGTATGTATTTATGTATATATGTATATACGTATTTATGTACGTATATGTATGTATGCATGTATGTCTGTATGGAAATACGTATATTTTTATGTATGTATTTACGTATGAATGTAGGTATTTATTTATGTATGTATTCATGTATGTTTGCATGAATACCTGCATGTATTCATGTATTTATGCATGTATGTACACATGTATGTAT
>NW_026406754.1:2507-2663 GCF_001194135.2 Octopus bimaculoides | reverse complement strand
TACCTGCATGTATTCATGTATTTATGCATGTATGTACACATGTATGTATGCGTGCATTTATGTATGTATGCGTGCATTTATGTACACATGTATGTATGCGTGCATTCATGTATGTATGTATGTATGTATGTATGTCTGCATGTATGTATGTATGTG
>NW_026406754.1:2279-2472 GCF_001194135.2 Octopus bimaculoides | reverse complement strand
TATATGCATGTATGTCTTGTATGTATGCATGTGTTCATATGAATATGTGTGCATGTGTGTATGTATGTGTATGTATTTACGTATGTATGTGTGTTTGTATTTACGCATGTATGTGTGTATGTATTTATGTATGTTTGTGTGTATGCATGTATTTATGTATGCATTTATATGTATATGTAGTCAGGTATGCGTG
>NW_026406754.1:2098-2269 GCF_001194135.2 Octopus bimaculoides | reverse complement strand
TATGCATTTATATGTATATGTAGTCAGGTATGCGTGTATTTATGTATGTTTTTATGTATGTTGTATCTATGAATGATTATATATATATATATGTGTCTATATATGTATTTTTGTATGTATGTGTGCATGTATGTATTTATGTATGTATGTATTTGTCTATGTATGTATGTA
>NW_026406754.1:1840-2008 GCF_001194135.2 Octopus bimaculoides | reverse complement strand
TTGTATGTACGTATGCATATATGTACTTATGTGTGTATGTATGTATTTATAGATGTGTGTATGTATGTATTTATGTATGTATGTATTTATGCATGTGTGTTATATATATATATTTAATTCATGTATGTATATATCTATATACGTATGTACTTATGTATGTATGTATTT
>NW_026406754.1:1503-1751 GCF_001194135.2 Octopus bimaculoides | reverse complement strand
TCGGCATGTATTTATGTATGTAGGTACTTATGTATGTATGTACATACGTATGTATTTATGTATGAATTTACGTATGTAGTTATGTATGTATGTATGCATGCATGTATGTATGTCTGCATGTATGTATGTTTGTGTGTATGTATGTATGTATGTGTGTATGTATTTATGTATTTATTTATGAATATATTCATGCATATATTTATGTATTTATGTATGTATGCATGCATGTATCTATGTATATATGTTGT
>NW_026406754.1:1255-1437 GCF_001194135.2 Octopus bimaculoides | reverse complement strand
TATTTATGTATGTATGTATATATTTGTGTATGCATGTATTTATGTATGTACGTATTTATGTATGTATGTATGGATGTATGTATTTATTCATGAATGTGTTTATGTATGTATATATTTATGTATGTAGGTATTTATGTATGTATGTACGCTTGTATTTATCTATGTACGTATGTATATATGTA
>NW_026406754.1:1119-1245 GCF_001194135.2 Octopus bimaculoides | reverse complement strand
TGTATGTAATCATGTATGGCTGCATGTATGCCTGCATGTATGCCTGCATGTATGCCTGCATGTATGCATGTATGTATGTGTGCATTCATGTATGTATGTCTGCATGTATGTATGTATGTGCGCATG
>NW_026406754.1:384-1109 GCF_001194135.2 Octopus bimaculoides | reverse complement strand
GCATTCATGTATGTATGTCTGCATGTATGTATGTATGTGCGCATGTATGTATGTGTATTTGTGCATGTTTGCATATATGCATGTTTGTATGTGTGCATGTATACATATATGCATGTATGTAGTGTATGTATGCATGTGTTCATATATATACGTATATATATATATATGTGCATGTTTGTATGCATGTGTGCATGTTTGTGTGCATGTGTGCATGTATGTATGTGTGCATGTATGTATGTATATGTGTATGTATTTACGTATGGATGTGTGTATGCATTTACGCATGTCTGTGTGTATGTATTTATGTATGAATGTATGCATGTATTTATGTATGTATTCATGTATGTAATTATTTATGCGTGTATACATTTATGTATGTATATATTTATGTTTGTACGTATATATGTATGTCTGTATTTATTTATGTATGTATCTATGTATCTATGTATTATATATGTATGTATTTATGTATGTACATATTTTTGTATGAATGTACGTATTTATCTATGAATATATGTATGCATGTATATATGTATTTATGTATGTGCCTATTTAAATATGTCCGTATGCTTGTTTGTAATCATGTAAGCATGTATGTATATATACATGTATACCAGTATGTATTTATGCATGTATGCATGTATGTATGCATGTATGCATTTGTGCATGTGTGTATGTGTGCGTGTATGTAAGTATGCATGTGTGTATATCTGTATACGTGTATG
>NW_026406754.1:0-115 GCF_001194135.2 Octopus bimaculoides | reverse complement strand
ATATATATATATTTGTGTATGCATGTATGTATATATGTATCTATTTATATATGCATTGATGTATGTATGTATTTATGTATGTATTTATTTAATATGTGCGTATTTTTACATGTAC
>NW_026406753.1:4406-7338 GCF_001194135.2 Octopus bimaculoides | reverse complement strand
ATATATATATGTATGATATATATATATATATATGTATGATATATATATATGTATGATATATATATGTATGATATATATAATATATATGTATATATATATGCATATATACATGTATATATATACATCAATATATATATATATATATGTGTGTGTGTGTGTGTGTGTAGTATCTTTTCGTATATACCTTTATATTGTTGTTGTAAACCTGATATTTATTTTTCATTTCTATTAAACTCCCTAGCAAATTCGCACAAAATAAATGTTAACGGTATAATTCCGAAAAATTATCATTGCAATATATACATGCATACATACAAATATACGTACATACATATATACGCACTTAAATATAGATGTAAATATATGTATGTGTGTGTTATAAATTTTGATATAAGTGTATATACTGTACATGTGCACATACACATTAATATATATATATCTATTCAGTTTAATATACTTATATGTCTATAAATATAATAAAACATATGTAATACACATCAAAACAGGGTTCATAAATTATTTAGAATCATCTTGCACGCTTTTTATCAACAAAGGAGTATATCCTTTACATAAAGAAAACGTTATAAGCAGATTACATTCCCAAATCATCAGAGAATGTGTAACACCCAATAGTTGCCTTTAGGATTTATAATGGCCTGCAGACCGTGCTGCGATTACGACTTCCATAACAACTGGTTAAAGAATATGCTCATATAGGTAGCAGAGGCAAGATAAATAACTTTTGTCGTAGTAGATGAGGAAATATTTCTATTGCCATCGAGTTGATGAACATAGGGTGAGATGTTGCTGTAGCTATAAAGTGTCAAAGATAACTCAGCAGGATATCCTATAATTTATCATTCGCGCTGACAGCCAAGCTGCCGATTATCTTTCATCTTTATGGGCACTAGTCTCTACGTACACACACGCACACATGCACACACATTTACAGACACAGGTATATATCAAAAATATATAAGCAACCTCAACATACATATATAGCTTTACTTACATGTTTATGCATCCGAATGGGAGCAACAACCACTATTTATTTAGTTAATTTAGTTGTTATATTTTGTCATAACACACATGAAATATTGAATATATCTTTTTATCTTTAACTCGTTTCACCCGCGTAAACTGTGGTCATACAGAGGCACCGCCATTGTTCAAATGTCCAAGAAATTAGATACTGCAAGGTTGCGTTCAATTGTTGTTTTAAAGTAGTAGTTTTTAAAGAACGAATGTAGGTGTTATTCTCATTCGATACATCTTTTTAGTGTTTCAAGTTACTTCGAGGTAGGAGGGAAGCCAACGTCTGGCTAATGGATTCCTATCACTTGAAACAATTTTTTAGATTTGATTTAAATGTACAAACCTAATTCATATGTCACGGCTGAATCAATTGCTCCCATAGAAAAAACGACGATATTTTAAGCCATAAAGTACCTGGTTAAAAGACTGTACAGCCACAAGCTGTACAAACTGCTCGTTCGCAAACCGTCGAACGTGCAGCAAAATTTCAATTTCTTTCTCTTTTATGTTCTAGCATAATTCCGAACAGTCAGAAATAGAGATGTTATATGTGGAGTTGTAGGAACTTGTATCATCTCTTTATAGAGATTGATATAAACCATTTTGTGTTATTCCAGTGTGATAAAGCTGATGCTTTTCTAAAGTGTTGTAAGTTCTTTGGACATCACTGTTTCGAGTCCCAGGACATTCCTCCTGAACAGGACACCAGAGTGTTCGAGGGGTTGCTCATTTACAACTGAGGGGATTGGAGCAACGTGAAATGAAGAATTTTGCTCAAGAGCACAATTCATCCCAAAATCATGATTTCAGGAATCGAAACCATGAGCTTGCGATCGTGAGTGCCACACACAAACCACTAGGCAACAAAACTTCACTTTCTAAAGTGTGTGAATGTTTTTTTGTTTCTCATATATCTTGCTTCATGTTTACCAATATCTGTTTTGACGAGGTTAATTAAGTGAATGAGTTATATCTATTAAATCTATTACAAATATGGCTTACGATATTCAAAAGAGACAAGAATTGTGATTTCGATGTGATAGGTTCAGTCTGATCAACGATATCTAATTCGGATGTAATTTTCAATCTTTACTTGTTTGTCTTGGTCCATTCTATAATACTCTAACTTATGGTGTTTGAGCAAGCGACATATCTGTCATATAACTTGACAATTACAAACAAGATTTTAGTCTTGCTTCCACTAAAGGCCAATTACAATATTACAGTTTTTTCATACCGTTCAATTTTGGGTTATATTTCTTCAGGGAGTAGTTATCGGTCTTCCTAAATTTTATATTCTTAATTAATAAAAAAAAAAAATTATAGCAATATATTATTGAGCGAGCGGTTATTAGTTGCGGATAATAGTTGCGTATTTTATTTGAATTGTTTTCTTCGTTGTCTCCAAAGATTTGGTCATCAAATTCTTTTCTTTTTCCTAATCAAGTTGTCTGTCTTCCGTAAAAGTGTTGGTAATTTGGCAGTCTCTAGATTATAAATCTATTTTAGATATTCATGTATAATAACACACACACACACACACACACAACATGCTGTATTAAAACCGAGCGAAACAGAGTTTATTTAAAGAGATACTCCTTATGACATCACCTGACGAGACACTTCTGCACCGAGGGATGCACCACAACCAGTTGCACAGTATCCCATCCGCGAGGGATCGATGCAGGACGGGGTCGAAACGATCGTTGTGAGCAATTAAGTTTCTCGTATATTCCATTTTCCGTCTGTCTCATTTGTTATATATATATATGTGTGTGTGTGTGTGTGTGTGTGTCTGTATGTGTGTGTATGATGGCTTAGTGGTTAGGGTGTTGCACTCACGATTGCGAGATCGTGGGTTCGAATCCCAGACCGGGCATGCGTTGTGTTCTTGAGC
>NW_026406753.1:0-2063 GCF_001194135.2 Octopus bimaculoides | reverse complement strand
TATAACCTTTTTGGGGTAATAAAGAAATCGGTATTTCGTGTCTTTACGTTCTGAGTTCAAATTCCGCCGAGGTCGACTTTGCTTTTCATCCTTTCGGGATCGATAAATTAAGTACCAGTTGCGTATTGGGGTTGATATAATCGACTGAACCCCCTCCCCACAAATTTCGGGCCTTGTGCCTAGAGTAGAAAAGAATGTATAATTAGAAATACAAGCGAAGGTGCGTGGCTCAGTGGTTAGGGTACTCAGCTTATGATCGTAAGGTCGTGAGTTCGATTCCTGGCGACGCGTTGTGTCCTTGAGCAAGACACTCTATTTCACGTTGCTTCAGTCCAATCAGCTTGCAAAAATGAGTCGTACCCGTAATTCGAACGGGACCAGCCTTGTCAGACTCTGTGCCACACTGAATCTTCCTGAGAAGTACGTTAAGGTTACGTGTGTCTGTGGAGTGCTCAACCACTTGGCTGTTAGCTTCACAAGCAGGCTGTTCTGTTTATTGGAGCAACTGGAATCCTCGTCGTCGTAGCCGACGGAGTGCCACTTGTAAGAAATACAACTTTCCAGATAAATACTATAGTCTGAATTGTTGGAGTAATAGGTTCGTCATCTCTTGCAAATGAAAGATATATTTCAAACAATCTATTTTATATTGAAGATACGGACATTTTAGATATTCGATGAATTCCAAAAACGTATGTAAGGAATTCTATAGTTTTTATTGCATTTTAGATGCTTGTTTCTCTTTAGAAGACTTTCTAATGTGAAAGTGAACGAAAATAAAAGACATTGTGTATGTAAGTAAAAAAAAAATAATAAATTGTATTTTTTCCAACATTTTCCCCCTTTTTTACTGAATAGCTGTTGATTACTAAACAGTAGGAAAGAAGAAGGTTCGCATAAAGGAAGGAAGTCTCAAAGAAATACAGTTCCATAGAATGAGATTAATACGTGTTCTTTAGTGCAGAACCTTGTCTAAGGAACTTAATTGAATGTCACGAGTTAAGTTGATGAGTGCAAGATGACATTTTTGGAGAAGGAACCGAAAGAAATTAGTCAAGTCTGAAATAAAAGAAGAAAATTAAAATATTGAAGAAAGAATAATAATAATAATAATAATAATAATAATAATAATAATAATAATAATAATAATAATAATAATAATAATAATAATAATAATAATTCTGTGAAGGAAAAGGGAAAAATATATGTGAAGAATTCGTTATCTTAAATTTTTGGAAAGCATTCCTTTAGCTGATAGCTTCCAGCCGAGTTTTCTGCTTACTGCTGGTAGAATGTCAAAATGTACAAAATTACTAAAGGTCACAATTCAGAGACTAAATTTGGGTAAGAAGAAGAAGTTAGAAATTTTTAATTGCATAATTTCAATTTGAGTGGAAGAAAATGGTGGCCGACGATAATACTTTGCTTGAATAATATAAAATTAAATTCTTTATATTCAGTTTTGAAAAAGATGAAGCTATTTTAAATATTCATGGCATAATTATTATAATCATCAAGTCTCCAGAGAAGACGCTGCTTTAAAATTAGTTCATAACGACGACATGTTGCGGCTGTAATTCACGTCTTTTATTTATTCATTACCCTTCAATGTCGTGCGGTTTGTGGTCTACTACTACTACTACTACTGTTGCTGCTACTGCCCCTGCTGCTGCTGCTACTACTACTACTGCTACGACTGCTACTGCTGCTACTGGCACTACTACTATTACTACTACTACTACTACTGCTGCTGCTACTTCTACTACTATTACTCTGCTGCTGCTACTACTACTACTACTGCTGCTGCTGATGCTACTACTACTATTACTCTGCTGCTACTACTACTACTACTACTGCTGCTGCTGATGCTACTCTCATTACCATCACCAGCTCTACTACCACTACTACTACTGCTGCTACTGTTACTGTTGCTGCTACAACAACAACTACTACGGTTATTGCTGTTGCTACTGCCGCTACTACCACTACTACTATTACTGCAATCACCACCAGCACCAGTACCACTACTACTACTACTACTACTACTACTACTACTACTACTA
>NW_026406752.1:4401-4738 GCF_001194135.2 Octopus bimaculoides | reverse complement strand
CTCTCTCTTTCTGTCTCTCTCTCCCCCTCTCTCTTTTTCTCTTTCTTTCTGCCTTTTAAGGTGTTTATTTTTGTTCTTGATGTTTCTCTAATCGTTATGTAATTGAGTAGTCTTTCTTTCACGCGAATTATTTTGCAGTATTTGATTTGCAAAGGGCTTCTCACAGCGTGTTTGTCTCTCTCTCTCTCAACTTTTATCTGATTTCTGTCAGTCTGTCAGTGTGTCTGTCTGTCTGTCTCTGCTCCCCCTCTCGCTCTTTCTCTGACAGCGTCTGTTTGTCTGTCTGTCGGGCAGTTGTCACACCCCCATCACACTCTCTATCTGAGTCTAGATCGGA
>NW_026406752.1:0-726 GCF_001194135.2 Octopus bimaculoides | reverse complement strand
ATATATATACATAGTACTTGTGTGTGAATGATTATGTATTCGTGTGCATGCTTGCATCTAAGCGCGTCTTTGTTGTGACTACGTCATCACTGCCTCCCCCCCCCCCTTAGCAACAAGGCGGTTTCGCTACTATGGAAGAGATAACCAATTGAATAGTAATCGTTAGCCAACAGAACAGTATATTCTATGAAATAATAGATTATCTTCCATACAGAAACATTGACACACCAGCCAGGATCATGCACCTTACGTCATATCACAGACTATTAATGTTAACAGATAACCTCCGTCATACATTTAGCTCCTATCTGTATAAAATATCGTATAGAATTTTTTCATCAAACGACATAATTAAACTTACACTCCCTTGGTTGCAGCATTGCAATAATTACTTTTTTGATTTTCACCATTCCTAAGAGGAGTTTTTAATTACTAATCACGTAGATATTTTCAGCTGGTCAATTTGTTGTGGCTAACAATATTATATATGTATATGTTGTGCAAGACGGGGAGCAGAAAGAGTCGTTAGCACGGAGGGCAAGACGCATTGTGACATATTTTCCGTCTTTCCTTTCTGGGTTCAAACTCCGCTATGGTCGATTTTCATTATCTTCGGATCATTGAGATAAGCACCAGTTAAACACTAGCGTTGATGTTATCGATTTACCCCATCGCAGAAAATACTGGCCTCGTGCCAAATATTCTTTTCTACTGTAGGCACAAGGC
>NW_026406751.1:0-482 GCF_001194135.2 Octopus bimaculoides | reverse complement strand
GCATTTCAGCTTGACCCAAATATTTCATTAACAAACGGGAATTTCAAATATTTGGTTCTATTTACTCGCTGCTGTAAAATAGGATTAAATTCGTGTTATGTTGCTTTTCAACTTTAAATATGTCTTGCTTGTTTTGCTTTGTTTTTTTTTATTTATTTTAAGGCATATTTCTAATGGGTCATCTCGTTTTTTAGTGAAACAAAAGGGTGCTGCCATTTTTCAAAGACTGCAAAGCACCACATCAAATAATTGACCAAACATCAAGTAAAAACAAATAGCTTTTTAATGATGTTGCTGTTGAAACAATTTTAGATTCGCCATGAAGTTCTCTTTTATCTCTTTTATTTGTTTCGGTTATTTGACTGCGGCTATACTGGAGCACAGCCTTTGGTCAAACAAATCGATCCCAGAACTTATTCTTTGTAAGCCCAATACTTATTCTATCGGTCTTTTTTGCCGAACCACTAAGTTACGGGGACGTA
>NW_026406750.1:0-233 GCF_001194135.2 Octopus bimaculoides | reverse complement strand
TGTGTCTATCTATCTATCTACCATCTATTTTTCTATCTATATCTATATTAATATATATGCAGCGCTTCAATTTATAAGTAGGAAAATACAGGTAGTCGACTTAACCGTTAACGTTTTCCACACACAAAGCCGCATCCAGATATATATAACTGAAAAGTGAGCATGGCTCCGTTTCTAAATAGCCACTGCTATTCATGAGAAATTAAGAGATGCTCTCTCTCACTCCCCATAGA
>NW_026406749.1:0-201 GCF_001194135.2 Octopus bimaculoides | reverse complement strand
TCTATCTATCTATCTATCTATCTACCTGTCTGTCTGTCTGTCTGTCTGTTCATCTGTCTATCTGTCTATCTATCTATCCTTTTTATTCTTTTACTTGTTTCAGTCGTTTGACTTTGGCCATGCTGGAGCACCACCTTTAGTCGACTTATTCTTGTAAGCCTAATACTTATTCTATCGGTATCTTTTGCCGAACCGCTAAGT
>NW_026406748.1:0-282 GCF_001194135.2 Octopus bimaculoides | reverse complement strand
TATATTATATTATATATCATATATATATATATATATATAATATTATATATCATATCTATATATATATATAATATTATATATCATATATATATATATATTATATTATATATCATATATATATATATATTATATTATATATCATATATATATATATATTATATTATATATCACATATATATATATATATATTATATTATACATCATATATATATATATATTATATTATATATCACATATATATATATATTATATTATATATCATATATATATATATATTATATT
>NW_026406747.1:0-1497 GCF_001194135.2 Octopus bimaculoides | reverse complement strand
ATTAATAAAGCTGCAAAGACATTCACGTTCCAGTTCTTCCGACTCTTTTGGTTGACAATGGTACAAAAATAAGGTTATTTTCACAAATATACACATATGTACAATTACGTTGATAGATACACATTTGAAAATGCATTTCTTTCATTGGTCGTTTCAACTAACGGTCTTTTCAATAACCAGTCGTGCAAAAGCTAAGCTTCGAACGCATGCACTAGTTTTAATCACCAAAGGAACACACACCTTTGTACATAAAGTTCAAGATATAATTGTTAAAATCTAGGAAATCAATCAGAGCTATTGTATAGGACCACAAGGCTTCAGAATGCAACCTCACATTGATCATGAAGACGTCCGGTGCAATCCATAATTGATGGGGAAAGTATCGTTTTGTGACGGATGTTACAAGAAAGAATCTTTCGATTGGTGTAGAATGCTTCTTAAACAAGTTAAACTAGGATGTTTAGGTTTCTCTTCGATGTGAAAATCTTTGAGCACGACCAAGAGTTAAATCGAAAGAACGACAGATAAATATGCAGAGACCCGAATGAGGCTCGACCTATCAAGCATATCAAGGCCCCAGCAACGGCGATTTTTTCAGGGAGTAGTCAACTACAACGACAATATGATGCCATGTCTGCTCCTTATTTTCCCATGTCATAGGTGTCAACGTTGTTGTCTACACAGAAATTTTGGAGAAATGTGAGGCCCTGGTTAGACCTTGTACGCAGTGGAAGATTGTACGTCTTCCAATTAGACTCTACGCGTCTAATAAAGCAAAGACAACACAAACGTGAGTGCGTGCCTATCCCCATAATCAGGTTCACCCAGATGCATGGACACCAAACTTAACAGACCTCAATCTACTAGTCAATTATGTAGGGGCGTAGAAAAGAGAAAGGTCAATCAACACACCCATAACACATTACAATCGCTCAAGCCCATCACAACTAGCAGTATGACGAAAATTGATAAAGAATCACGGGTGATGAGCAGGCACTCACGTTTGTATTGTCCTTGCATTATTAGACGCGTATTGTCTAATTGGAAGATGTAGAATTTCCCACTGCGTACAAGGTCTAACCAGGGCCTCACATTTCTCCAAAGTTTCTGTATAGACAACAACATTGACACTTATGACCTGGGAAAATAAGGAGGAGTCATGGCATCATATCTTCGTCGCAGTTGACTACTGCCTGAACAATCGCCGTTGCTGGGGCCTTGATATGCTTGATAGGTCGAGCCTCATTCGGGTCTCTGCATATTTATCTGCCGTTCTTTCGGTTTCACACTTTCGGTCGTGCTCGAAGTTTTTCACATTGAAGAGAAACCCAAGCATTCCAGTTTCTTGGCGCTTTAACTTGTTTAAGAAGCATTCTGCACCAATCGAAAGACTCTTTAGATTTGTAGAGTCCACGTCAGTTACGTCCCCTAGCTACTAGCTTGGGAAGTTTGACGACGACGGATCATATAGCATTCAAGAAACGAGCTAACTCTGTA
>NW_026406746.1:0-314 GCF_001194135.2 Octopus bimaculoides | reverse complement strand
CTGGTTGTATGACAGTGATAACCATTTACAACTGTCATGCTGTATCAAGATCAGAAGATACGTACACACACCTATACACATGTACACAAACACACACACACTATGGGCTATTTTCAGTTTCCATCAAGGAAATCCACTCTCAAGGCTTTGGTTAATCTTGGGCTATAGTAGAAGACACTTGCTCAAGGTGCCATCTCGTGAGACTGAACCTGAAACCATGTTACGAAGTAAACTTTTTAAGCACATAGCCCATAGCCATACTTGCACATACAATATGTGTGTGTGTGTGTGTGTGTGTGTGTGTGTGTGTGTGT
>NW_026406745.1:0-245 GCF_001194135.2 Octopus bimaculoides | reverse complement strand
CTGTGGCCATGCTGGGGCACCACCTTGAAGAATTTTTAGTTGAATGAACTTAGGCCAGTACTTATTTTTGTTAAGCCTGGGACTAATTCTATCAGTCTCTTTTGCCAAACTGCTAAGTTACAGAAACGGTAGGTTACAGGGACATACTAACACCAGTTGTCAAGTGGTCAGGGACAAACAGACAGATAGATACATGCACACACACACACACACACACACACACACACACATGATGGGCTTCTTTC
>NW_026406744.1:0-253 GCF_001194135.2 Octopus bimaculoides | reverse complement strand
CACTCGGGAATAGAGAAAGTCTTTAATGTTTCGAGCCTACGCTCTTCAACGGAAAGAAACACAGAAAGAAACAAGGAGAGAAAAAAATATAAATGTTGTGGTCAGCGATCTATCATGGCGAATGGTGTGTTTACGTCCCGTAACTTAGCGGTTCGGCAAAAGAGACCGATAGAATAAGTACTAGGCTTACAATGAATAGGTATTGGGATCGATTTGCTCGACTAAAGGCGGTTCTCCAGCATGGCCGCAGTCA
>NW_026406743.1:0-598 GCF_001194135.2 Octopus bimaculoides | reverse complement strand
TTATAAACCTGGAAAAGTACAGGACAAGTTATTACACCTGGAAAAGTACATGACAAGCTAGAATAAGAAACCTTTTACTTAAAATATTGCAGCAAAGAATGCCAGTTCTTCTAATTTATCACTCTTTACAGTTCTCATCGTTTAAATTTATTGAACAAAACTGTTCAGCTAATTTGTAAGTTTGTCTAATTAGTCACTCTTTTCTGTATTTAAGGTAGTAAATTAGCCAAATTCTACTTAAATAAGTATAGTATTATTTGTAAACTATAATAAAATAAGTTTTAATATTCAAATTTTAATTTTAGCTGCAATATTTTAAGTAAAATGTTTCTTATTCTTTACTTTACTTGAAGTAATAGTTTGTCCTATACTTTTACAGGTGTAATAACTTGTCATGTACCTTTTCAGGTTTATAATCATAAGAATATTACTCCTCATGCTCGCATTTTTCCATGTAATCCATGATTTTTCCAGTCATTGCTGTTATAATTAATAATGCGTCAATTACTAAAATACTGAAAGATAATATTTCAATTTTTCCATGTTTGATTTAAATATATGTTGTGATTGAATTATTTGATATTACCCATCCACACTA
>NW_026406742.1:0-360 GCF_001194135.2 Octopus bimaculoides | reverse complement strand
TGGTTTCATGGCAAATAAGTCGAAAGGTAAGCTATTATAAATCGGCACAAGCTTTCCGGACAACCCAATATGTATACATACAACAGGCTTCTTTCAGTTTCTGTCTACCAAATCCACTCACAAGACTTTGTTTAGCCTGAGGCTATAGTAGAAGACACTTGCCCAAGCTGCCATGAAGTGGGACTGAACTCGGAACCATGTGGTTGGTAAGCAAGCTACTTACCACACAGCCATTCCTGCGCCTATGCATATGTATATATTTTATATATGTATATGTATATCTATATATATATTATATGTATATATATATATAAGTATATGTATATATATATTTTATGTATATATATATATATATATATA
>NW_026406741.1:0-336 GCF_001194135.2 Octopus bimaculoides | reverse complement strand
TTGTGTGTGTGTGTGTGTGTGTGTGCGTGTGTGTGTGTGTGTGTGTGATTGGATTAAATTAATGTTTAGTAGAATCGATAGAAAGCTGCATGAGGTGCACCTAACATGCATCATTGACACCAACAGTTGCACCGACCAAACACCAACAGTCAACAACTGCACGTGTACAGAACATCACTCATCCTTTTCTTAATAGCGTATTATATATATGTGTGTGTGTGTGTTTGCACATGCATATATGTGTTCATATGTATGCATATATGTGTACATGTATATATATATGTACATATATATATGTATATATGTATATATATAAATATATATGTATATATATAT
>NW_026406740.1:0-226 GCF_001194135.2 Octopus bimaculoides | reverse complement strand
TTGGTTTCGGCCATTATCGGCCCAGGCCATGACTAACTCAATAGCACCACATGGAAATGTCTTTTAGTTAATTATTTCAAGATACCATGGGCCACTCAATCAGAGAGTTGTTGTTGGTTGAGATCAATTCAGGTGTAGGTGGTTTATCCGGTATTTCCAGGAGGAATTTGTCCAACTACCGTTTGAAAGTTGTGGGGTCTTTTTCTACTTTAATTTCTTTCGGGAT
>NW_026406739.1:0-203 GCF_001194135.2 Octopus bimaculoides | reverse complement strand
TCTCTACCTCTCGTTGCTCACTTTTATTCTACTTCCTCCCATCCTTTTCCTTCTGCTACTCTTTATCTTCACACAGCCTTGGTCACGTGTGTCCGGCTGCTATTTCTTTTCGTTCTTGGAATCACCAAGCTCGCACGTACTTCTGTACCCCTTCAGTACGTGCTTCACAGCGTTCAAGACATACACACTTCACGTCTGGCTGT
>NW_026406738.1:0-244 GCF_001194135.2 Octopus bimaculoides | reverse complement strand
ATACGCACACACAAGTATGTATATACATACATATATATATACATATACACACACAAATATGTATATACATACATATATATATACACACACACACGAACATGTATATATACACATATATACACACACACATATATATATATCATTGGGTGCATATATCTATGCATATATCTATGTATATCTATGTCCATATGCGTATGTATCTTTGTATGTACTTGTGAGTATATAAGTATACACTCGCTTGTAT
>NW_026406737.1:0-295 GCF_001194135.2 Octopus bimaculoides | reverse complement strand
AAGGAAATGATAGGTATTCACAGAAGGTGTAGATATTAAAGGTTTTAAAGTTGATTGTTTGTGTTTTAAAGCTGTAGATATATAAGTTCCTTTATTATTATTATTATTATTATTATTATTATTATTATTATTATTCAGTAGTTTTATTTTTATAACGTGCTTTCACTTCACTACCGAGCATTTTTTTTCTTCATGATCTTTGACAATTATATCTGGTCTATTGGCCTTAATTTCTCTATCTGTAGAGAAATTATTATTATCATTATTATTATTATTATTATTATTATTATTATTA
>NW_026406735.1:0-389 GCF_001194135.2 Octopus bimaculoides | reverse complement strand
TATAGCCTGACTGTTCACACACAGGCATCATACAATCTACCTGTTACTCTGAGGGAGAGTAACCAACTTTGTTACCAACTTTGCCCAGCCTATTCTTATTTTTGCAGCTATGCTCTCAGAGCATCCACCTCTACTATCGACTTGGTCACCTGCACACACACATATATATGCATATATACATGCATATATACATGCATATATATTGGGCTTCTTTCAATTTCTATCTGCTGCTCACAAGACTTTCGCTGAGTTGAGGCTCTAGAAGAAGACACTTTCCTAAAGTACCACACAATGGGACTGAACTTGGATCTATGTGGTTAGGAAGCAAACTTCTTACTACACAATCGTGCCTGTGCCTATATATATAAACAGTAAAACAAGGATGATAT
>NW_026406734.1:0-500 GCF_001194135.2 Octopus bimaculoides | reverse complement strand
ATATATATATATATATACTTGTATACTTATATGTGTGACGTGATTGTATGCATACAAAATATACCGTGTTCAAGGGTGTAATGAAAACTACGTAATGAATAATGAAGAAATTACATTACATACCTAAAAGAGAAATCTTTGAAGATGAACTAATCAATTATATGTCACAAATTACATGTCAAAAATTACAACTCGTTATTATTGGTGTTGTGGTGGTAACTGGTGTATTGATCTAAAATGATAAAGTATATTTTTTTTCTTCAATTTCCCCAGGTTAAAAGAATAATCGCCATTGATTATTTGTCATTCAAGATATGTTAGCATGTACTGATATCTATAATTGTATGGTGTCCACTTTGTTTTAGTATGCTTATATATACATACGTACACACATATATATATAATATATATATATATTATATATATATCATATGCATGTATGTATTTATGTATATATAAATACACATATATATACATATATGTCATATACATATATATAT
>NW_026406733.1:171-277 GCF_001194135.2 Octopus bimaculoides | reverse complement strand
TATGTATATATATGTATGTATGTATATGTATATATATGTATGTATATGTAGATATGTATATGTATGTATGTGTATGTATATATAAATATATATATATGTTAGCAGA
>NW_026406733.1:0-161 GCF_001194135.2 Octopus bimaculoides | reverse complement strand
ATATGTATGTATGTGTATGTATATATAAATATATATATATGTTAGCAGATGAGCTACTATCTTTTGATACAGACACATCATAGGCTACACTTTCAGGTTTTGGGGATAACATTTCGGAAGTAAACCCATAGGTTTACCGTTAATTCCGCGAAATATTCACG
>NW_026406732.1:0-330 GCF_001194135.2 Octopus bimaculoides | reverse complement strand
TCAGAAAAGGACGGATGCTGATAGAAAATATACGAAATGAGAGAAAATTGACTCCCTGTTCCCTGTGAAAGGATAACAATAGATTTTAGTGGGATTGCGTTGGAAAGAAGATGAGAGAATTATAATGGAGATTACAGATTTTTTTTTTAGGGAGGAATAAAATATCGTAGAAATACGGTAGTGGAAAAATTGTTATGTATGTGTGCGTTGGTGCGTTAGTACATACAACTTGTGTGTGTTGTATGTATATAACACAGATAAATGTGGATGTACATATTCTTATATACATGCAAATTATGTGTGTATATCGGTAAATATATATATATATAT
>NW_026406731.1:0-319 GCF_001194135.2 Octopus bimaculoides | reverse complement strand
ATATATACATACATACATACATACATGCATACATGCATGCATCTATATACATGCATACGTGCATTGACATATGACTTTACCGTGTTTATCTTTTATATGTTTCAGTCATTAGACTGCAGACATGCTGAGAGAACGCGTTGATGAATTTTTCGTCGAATGGATTGATATCAGGACTTAGTTTTGAAGCCTAGCATTTATTCTATCGGTTGCTTTCGCCGAACTCCTAGGTTACAGATACGTAAACACACCAACACCTGTTGCCAAGCAGTGAGAGAGAGAGACAAACACGCACACACACGCATACACACAAATACACAAA
>NW_026406730.1:0-342 GCF_001194135.2 Octopus bimaculoides | reverse complement strand
CCATATATGCATGTATATATACATATATATGTAGGTGTGTACATATATGTGTGTATATATGTATATATTTATATATTATTTATATTATTATATGATCGAACCCCGCGCATCCTTTTCCAAGTAAGTTTTGTCTATATATATAGAGAGAGAGGTTAGGATTTAAGCTCCAAACTATGACAAGTTTCCGTTCTACAACATTCTTAAAGGAAAGAAAATTTATCTGGCAACTCGGACTTATACGAATGAGCTTGGTAACCGGTATATCTTGTAAAGTGTCAGGCGACAGTCAGATCGCTGATGTTTGTTGTGCACCCCGCTGTCGTTATTTGATTGCTGTTTTTC
>NW_026406729.1:0-419 GCF_001194135.2 Octopus bimaculoides | reverse complement strand
CTGTCATGGTCAATGCGACGATCACACACTACACACTTTCCTTCCAAGCAGTGCTGTAAACAACGGCAACGAACTAGAAGGTTAAAATGTAGTGCGCAATCACAGCAGAGTTCAAGGTCAATCTGTACGAAGCTGCTTCGCTCTGCGTGCTTTAGTTTCGTTACTATAGCAACAGTCCGTATACTTATCGATCATACTACGTATAATATAAGTGTTTGTGGGTGTGCATAGGTGTGCGCACGTGTATGTGCCTGTGTGTATTTGCATGCATGTATGTATATATGTATGTATGTATACATACATATACGTACGTGTATGTCTACATGTTATTGTATTTGTCCTCCAATACCTTCACAACCGATATTGGCGTGTTTACCCGATAAATTCAGCTCTTTGACAGAGAGAATGATGGAATCAAT
>NW_026406728.1:0-1601 GCF_001194135.2 Octopus bimaculoides | reverse complement strand
TATATAATCCCCAGAAATCGAAGAGAGACTAATGTCGGAGTGTTTCATGCATTTCTATTTACAATACAAATGGATCTCGGCTCTTGGCCCTTGAGTAACTCTGCATCTTTTTCTGATTAGTATTAATAATAAAAGATATTTTTCGCATGTCTGAATACAATTTTCTAATTTGTACCTACAAAACTGTACTTATACCTGTATGTATTTACTAGCTGGCGTACCCTGTAATTTGGTTCCGTTTTTCTTATTGTTTCACTAATCCAATAACATCTATATAAAGTATGTAGCCTTTAAAATGTTTTTTGTGCATTTACAGAGAATACCAAACTGTTTTACATAGGATCTTGTTTTTAGGAATTCCAAATAAGGTATGAATACTCAAATTTTGAAGTCATTTATGTAATAACCTGAAATTACTTATCCGATAGTAAGAATTCAAATAAAGTAGCACCGAAAAGAGCGTATATAGAAAATAGGAGGAAATACTTAAAAGGTATGTATACTAAAATCGTGAAGCATGTTACGTAATAACAGGCTAATCAGATACGATATAATAACAATTCAAAGTAAGTAACTCTGAAAAGGGCCTTTGTGCGTTTCAAGAGAATAATTACCCTCATCAGCGCTAGAGTTGGTATATTCGTGAATAAGTCACTAACCGAAATAAGTGGATCTATTGTTTAAGAAAATACTATTTACTTGTTTAAGGGTTGTACTGGATAAATTGTGAAAATAATTCTAACAGTTAAAATACTAAAAACTAAGCATTCTCAATTTGATTTATACCAAATGATTTAGGAATATGAATGGATTATTTCCCTTGGCTGTTAAAATATGGACGAATAGTTTATTTCCATTGGCTATTATAATGAAATATATTAGATATATATAAGGATCCCTTCCAAGGGCCTTATTATCGATTTTTTTCCAACAATCTGAGTATGCCATGAGGTTCCCTGACATGCATGAGTCCTACACACGTGTCAAGTTTCATCAAAATCGATGAAACTATGTAGGAGGAGTTAGCTAATAGCTCCACAAACACGCCCACAAACAGAATTTCCCACGCATGTAGTAGATATACACACATTTCATAATATCCATGTATGTATGTATGCATGTATGTATGTATGTATGGGTGCATGTATGTATGTATGTATGTATGTATGTATGTATATATGTATGTATGTATGTATGTATGTATGGTACTCAGACTTACGAAAAATATCTTTTATCATTAATAGTAATCAGAAAAATAAACAGAGTGATTCAAGGGCCGAGAGTGTTGTCCATTTGTACTTAGACATGCATGAAACTCTCCGTTATTAGTCATTCTTCAATTTTTTACGATTATTAAGAGAGATAGATAGAGAGAGAAATTGTGAGAGAGAGAGACAAACATACAGAGAGCGATAGAAAAAGAGAGACAGAGAGGAAAAGAAAACGACATAGATAGACAAACAGGCAGACTAACACACAGATAGTTAAATATAGATACATAGAGAGATAGGGAGACTAACAGATTGACAGAGAGGTAGCCAAGTAGATCGGCCGATAGATAGATAGATAGATAGATAGATAGGTTTCTTTATTAGCCACAC
>NW_026406727.1:0-366 GCF_001194135.2 Octopus bimaculoides | reverse complement strand
CATACATACATACATACACCCACACGCACACAGATCAATATGTACACAAATATACCTACACTTGCATGTGTACATAATTGCAAATATGTGCATATTTATAGATATCTATATATTATCATGCATATATACCTAGAGGTATACATACATATATGTATATACATACGAATAGATATAGATATACAGATATATATGTGTGTGTGTATATATGTGCGTGTGTGTGCGTCCTGTGAGTATGTTTGCATGTATGTGTACACATACATGCATATATATAAATATGTATATAAATATATATACACATATATATGCATATGCACAAACATATGTATACATGTATGTATATATGTATGCATATATATATATATGCAT
>NW_026406726.1:0-276 GCF_001194135.2 Octopus bimaculoides | reverse complement strand
CGACTGGCCCCCTTCCCAAAAATTTCAGGCCTTGTGCCTAGAGTAGAAAAAGTTATTCTTTTTATTTTTTATCTTTTACTTGTTTGAGTCATCAAATTGTAGCCATGCTGGAGCACTACCTCGAAAAATTTTATTCAAATGAACCAACCCCAGTACTTATTCATTTTTATAAAGCCTAGTACTTATTATATCAGTCTCTTTTGCCAAACTGCTATGTCATCGAGGCATAAACACCCAGCACTCTGTGGATTAGTTGGTGTTAGGAAAGGCATCCAG
>NW_026406725.1:0-1499 GCF_001194135.2 Octopus bimaculoides | reverse complement strand
CTGATGAAGGAAATTTTCTCTATGTGGCCTGTGTGTTTTCTGTGCTCTGTCTATGTTCTGTTTCTCATTTTGTTCACGTATGTTTTTTGCAATGTCCTGTACCCAGATATGCATCTATATATACATGTAGATGTAGGTATGTACACACATGTAGGTATATATGCATATACTCACATGTTATTTGTGTATGTATATATATATATATATTCACAAATGTTGATAAAGATGTTGCTATCCTCATAGATAGATATTGGTATACATACATATAAACACAGCTCACTCACACACATATATGCGTGCCTGAACGCGCGCGCGCGCGCGTGTGAATGTGAAACCATTCGATTCGTTTAGAATATCCGACAACCAGCATCAAACCTTTGGTGGTTCATGACCACCCAGGATTCAATAAATAAGAGATACAAAAAACATGACTGTAAAATCTCTTCTTTGTATCACCCGCCGCCGCCACCAACTCATGGAGATATTAATTCATTTGGTTGACCTGAATAAAAGAACAGAATTTGAGAGATTCATCCCCCACCTCTCTCTCCACTACTCCAATTCTTTTTACATTTCCTCTTACCTTGTTGGGCATCATTCGCTACTTTCCGATTGATAATGGGTTTCACAGATTTGCAAATATATAGGGCCGTCATTTACAAAATATTTGTGCAACATTTTAATGTATTTCGAATATACAGAAGGTCTTATATGTTGATGTCTTTCATGCAATAGTGAAGCACATGTATATTTATAGCGTATGGCGCTACATTTTCATTCTATATTATTGTGAGAATTAAGGATTTTATTTAATTCCTTATAGATATACATATTCTGAAGAAAAATTAATGTACTGTTGTAACAATGTGATAAGAAACTTGCTTCCCAACTACATGGTTCAGGGTTCAGCCCCACTACGTGACACCTTATTCAAGTGATTTGTACTATATCGTCGGGTAGACCAAGGTCTTGTATGTGGATTTGGTAGACAGAAACTGAAACAAGCCCGTCGGATGTATATAGGTATATATAAATATGTGTATGTGTTTGTGACTTTGTTTGGCTCCAACACCACCGCTTGACAACCGGTGTTCGTGTATTTGCTTCCCTGTAACCTAGAGTTCCGGCAAAAGAAAACAATAGAATAAGAACATGGTTTAAAAAGCGGTACCCCAGTATGGTCGCAGTTTAATGGATGAAACATAAAACATAAAAGATTGTGCCAATCCACCACCGATATATAACATAGTACGTATGTATGTGTGTGTGTGTGTGTGTGTGTGCGTGTGTGCGTGTGAGCATGTATGTACGTATATATGTATGGCTATATATGTATGTATGTACGCATGTATACAATTGTTTGTGTCCTACACACAAATACACACGCAAACATATTTGTGCAAAATATTCGAAGAATTGGAACACGCATTACATTTATATATCATTTATCTTGCGTTGTCATGGGTGTGTGTATGTGTATATATATATATATATATATA
>NW_026406724.1:0-1029 GCF_001194135.2 Octopus bimaculoides | reverse complement strand
CAGGAGTGGCTGTGTGATAAGTAGCTTGCTTACCAACCACATGGTTCCTGATTCAGTCCCACTGCGTGGCACTTTGGGTAAGTTACTTCTGCTATAGCCTCTAGTCGACCAAACACTTGTGAGTGGATGTGGTAGACGGAAACTGAAAGAAGCCCGTCGTATATATGTATATGTATATATATGTGTGTGCGTTTGTGTCTGTGTTTGTCCCCTCCAACATCACTTGACAACCGATGTTGGTGTGTTTACGTCACCGTAACTTAGCAGTTCGGCAAAAGAGACCGATAGGTTTACAGAGAATAAGTTCTGGGGTTGATTTCCTCGACAAAAGGCGGTGCTCCAGCATGGCTGCAGTCAAATCACTTAAACAAGTAAAAGAGTATATATATATATATATATGTGTGTGTGTGTCCTCTGTTTTCGTGGGTTAATCCACTACTCAGGAAGAAACTATTCTAAGAGTGTGTCCTGCCTTATCTTCGAAACGCCTAGTTTTTGATTAGAGGCAGCTGATGAAGGAATGATTCCATAAGTGGCCTGTTTGTTTTCCTATGTGTTAGTTCTGTTGCCTGTAAACAAAGTCCATTTTGTTTTTATGTTCCCGTTCATTTTTCTAACGTCCTGTACCCGAATATGCATCTATATATACATTTAGATGTATGTATACATGCAGATGCTTATATATCATTTGTATTATTATATCATCGAATGCATGCATTCATTTGCAAGTAAGTTTCAACTTTATATTTCTGGCGCAACTCTATCTACCTATCTATCTTTCTCCTTACTTATCTCCCGCTCCCGCTCTGCTTCCTTCTGTTGTCCTTGTTTCTCCCCTTCACTGCTACACATATCTCTCTCTCTTCCTCCCTGCCTCTTGTCACCCACTTTTGTTCCACTTCCTCCCTCTACCACTCCTCTCTGCTCACATGTGACTTCTGGTCACTTCTCTCTTTCTCACTTCAGCCAGCATAAAGGCGAGACGAATCTACTATTTCTCCGTCCAGCTTCGTCATATCACTAGCGTTC
>NW_026406723.1:0-442 GCF_001194135.2 Octopus bimaculoides | reverse complement strand
TATATATATATATATATATATATATATGTATGTATAGGCATATCTATATTATGCATGTATATTCCGTGTTATGCTTAGAAACGATACGTGTTATGAAAAACTCCGACACGACACGAATACGTCAAACCACTCCAGATCCTAATCATAGTAACCGTGTGAATGGATTTATGACCTGTAGCTTGTACAGCACATAGAATCGCATAATCCATAAAAGTGAAGCCAATCCACGCAACAAAATTATGAATGCGTTTAATACGTATGTTCCATACAGATAAAGAGGGATTTCATCTCTTACGCAAAATATTATACGGTTAATACATATCAGTATATTCTGATAGCGCATCGGACAAAATGTTTAGCAGTCTATTTCCGGATCTTTACGTTCCGAGTTGAAATCTCACCGAGGTCAAATTCACCTTTCGTCCCATTCGTGGTCAATAAA
>NW_026406722.1:0-240 GCF_001194135.2 Octopus bimaculoides | reverse complement strand
AATTATATATGTACACGCGCATATGCCTGTCCATATATCAATATGTATTATCTAATCATATGTGTATATATATATATATACATATGTACGTATGTATATTTATATATATAAATATAGATATATATGTACATATATACATATGTACGTATGTATATGTATATTTATATATGTATATATATATAAATGTACGTATTATCTAAGCATATATATATGTATACATAAACATATATATAAATATAT
>NW_026406721.1:143-251 GCF_001194135.2 Octopus bimaculoides | reverse complement strand
ATATATATATATATATATATACAA
Organism: Octopus bimaculoides; assembly: GCF_001194135.2. Classification (NCBI taxonomy): domain Eukaryota; kingdom Metazoa; phylum Mollusca; class Cephalopoda; order Octopoda; family Octopodidae; genus Octopus; species Octopus bimaculoides. The sequence continues at coordinate 227 of NW_026406721.1, read as the reverse complement.
AGACTCACATACATACGTAATCCGTACATACATATGTACATATATACACATATATTTATATATATATGCATATACATAAACATA
>NW_026406721.1:0-111 GCF_001194135.2 Octopus bimaculoides | reverse complement strand
TATATATATATATATATATAACATATATATACATATATGCATGTATAAATTTATACATATGTATATATATATATTTATACATATATATATGTATGTATATATATATATATG
>NW_026406720.1:0-263 GCF_001194135.2 Octopus bimaculoides | reverse complement strand
ATAATAATAATAATAATAATAATAATAATAATGATAACCAGGCACTGGCTCTCATGGCTTCTCATCTTAACTGATTTGAAGTGTACTCATGTACATTGTTTTGTCTTGGTTGAAGACACAGATTTGCTTGTCAGTTCTTTGACCTTAACCAGTTGAGCATGTTCCTTAGTGGCTGACGATATGTGCATCTCTGATCATGAGTAGAAGTAGATGACGAGCATCATAGCCATGTGTTGAGAGGAATTCTTTGGGGTTTGAATAAT
>NW_026406719.1:0-223 GCF_001194135.2 Octopus bimaculoides | reverse complement strand
TTCAGTTCTTCAATTACAACATTCAGGCCTTTTGTATCTACACCATACTTTATCCTAACTTTTTCGAATTTCCATTCATTCTTAAGTTCTCCATGTCTTTTCCTAACAAGTATTGACACGACGCTGTTCAAGGAGTTTATATCTTCAAAAATTCTCCTTTTCCAGCACAGTCATTTATTTCCTTTTCTATCCGTCGCTGTTCTGTTCTCAGTAGTTCTCAATC
>NW_026406718.1:0-370 GCF_001194135.2 Octopus bimaculoides | reverse complement strand
CATACATACATACATACATACATACATACATACATACATCCGTACATACACACATATGCACACACATACACACACATATGTATGTATGTATGTATCAGGATTTGAGACTGTATATGTAATAAAATATACTTGTCTGAATCGCTCAAGAGCGGATTTCATACTCTGCTGGGTCAAATTGTCTGCATGCACTACAGGAATCTCATTCTACCGGTACTTCTGTACCAAACTTGAGATTTACATGTTTTTGTGTGTGTATATTATTGCGAACTAACGTGGTCCCTCGACTTAAGTACCTGATTCAACTGAATCTTACTTATATTATACATACACATACAAAGAGATGGATAGATGGATAGATAGATAGATAGAT
>NW_026406717.1:0-531 GCF_001194135.2 Octopus bimaculoides | reverse complement strand
GTATGTGTGTGTGTGTATGTGCGTTTGTGTTTGCATGTGTATTTGTGTATGTTTGCATGTATGCATATATGTATGTTTGTACGTATGCATGTACGTTTGAGTATATTTATCTATATGTGTATGTGTTTGAAAAATCAATAGTACTATTCATATACAATACCATTAGATATTTCATATGAAAGGTTCCGATTCTTGTCTTGAAATGTGGTGGAATATTCATTTCTATTATGTTTTAATACATTCAAAGAAATATCGACCTTTCATAATAACTAAGTGATAACTCTTCCGTATTTCAGTCACAGTTCATATATGTTTTATGCATTAAAATATATTCTATGCTTTTAAGATTGAATAGCTTTGGTGTATATGTAATAGGAAGGTATTTTTTTCTTGATTATAATATTAAGTAGAAGCTATATAAGATGAATATATTAATATATAATATAATGTTGAAAATACTTAACGTAAATGACTTGTTCAAATAAAAACCCATGAACACAAACACATGTTTATAAGTAAATGTATATATAT
>NW_026406716.1:0-273 GCF_001194135.2 Octopus bimaculoides | reverse complement strand
ATATATATTTATATTTATATATATATATATATTTCTATGTATATATTTATATATATATATTTATATTTATATATATATATATTTATATGTATGTATTTATATTTATATATATATTTATATGTATATATTTATATTTATATATATATATATTTATATGTATATATTTATATTTATATATATATATATTTATATGTATATATTTATATACATATATTTATATATTTATATATATATATATATTTATATGTATATATTTATATACATATATTTATA
>NW_026406715.1:0-348 GCF_001194135.2 Octopus bimaculoides | reverse complement strand
GTTTGTCCCCCTCTGTGTGTAGTCCCTTGTGGGCAGTAAAGAAATAAGAAACGTTGGCACGCCGGGCGAAATGTTTAGCGGTAATTCGTCCGTCTTTACGTTCTGAGTTCAAATTCCGCCGAGGTCGACTTTGACTTTCATCCTTTCGGGGTCGATAAATTAAGTACCAGTTACGCACTGGGACGATCTAATCGACTGACCCCCTTCCCACAAATTTTGGGCCTTGAGTAGAAAAGAATATATTACAAAATTTATTTTGAATCGTACTATTATACATGTGTGTAATATATGTATTATGTATGTACAGTTCTATATTTAAGAGATGAGGAATTATTTACATTATTTACA
>NW_026406714.1:0-239 GCF_001194135.2 Octopus bimaculoides | reverse complement strand
AATTGTTGTTGAAATCAGTGCTGATGTAACATTTAACATTTTGTGTATGGGACCAATTTTAGAGGAAGATGGTACCTTAGCTGCTACTCTATTTTAAGCGGGTCACCTACACGGGTACTTGTGGTCACGGTTGTCTGTTTACGTAACTTAATATGTTACGTAACTTAATATGAACTAGCCTGTCATATATTAAGACATTACAAAGTACGACGCTCATCTTCATCATCTAATGAAGAAAA
>NW_026406713.1:0-243 GCF_001194135.2 Octopus bimaculoides | reverse complement strand
TCTCTCTCTCTCTCTCTCTCTCTCTCACTCTCCAGTCTATCGTATAGCTTCATCTACAGCCATTATTGCATACCCTTCGCTTATTGCTTTTCTCTCTTTTGGATGTCAATATTGAATATAAACAGACGGTTTGCAATACAATTACCCATTACGTCTCCGATGTTTACATTTGATATGCCAAGATCCGCTGCCTTCGCCATATTATTATTATTATTATTATTATTATTATTATTATTATTATTA
>NW_026406712.1:0-343 GCF_001194135.2 Octopus bimaculoides | reverse complement strand
TATATATATATATATAGATAGATAGATAGATAGATAGATATTACATATACAAATTGGTGGATGTGTTTTGGCAGAGGGACGAATAATTTATAGACATATATTTATATGTAGGTGTTTGTTGAATTAAGTCTGTGTATGTATGTGTGTGTGTCTCTGTGTGTGGGTGAGTGTGTGAAAGTATGTACGTATGTGTTCAACGTCGGTTGTATGCGACTGCGTGTTTATTTGCACGTGCCTTTGCGTTTACTAAATAAACGGGAGAAACGAGAGAAAACAAAAGCGCACTTGGGTTTTCCTGTTGAATTTATGCGCATATATATATATATATATATATATATATATG
>NW_026406711.1:0-1182 GCF_001194135.2 Octopus bimaculoides | reverse complement strand
TGTCTCTATCTATCTATCCACCTGCTTATACATGCATGCATGTACGTACGTAAGTGTGTGTGTGTGTGTGTGTGTGTATGTATGTCAGTTCACTTCTGAAGTCTCTCATGAGAGCTACTGGTAACATGGAATCCAATACAAGCTGCCGTAGGCAACTAAACCAGCACACCCACTAGTCTTCTCTGGTATGGAGGGTTGCTTCAGAAACCGAACAGGACCAAAAACATAGCTCTAGCACGAGCCCTCAGAAATTTCGGGTTGGTATCCGACGTGCAGGAAGGCCACTAGGAGTTATTCACCCCGTCAGCTTTTGTTAAAGCATCTCTGTTGGAGAAGGTCGCTTTGATATAAAACCAAATATGCAGGGAGTGGATAGTAAATATTTTGGAGATCTTTTGCTTACGCGTGAGATCATTTCGCTACCACGTTCCTGAGCCTACAACTCATATTAGCACTGGGTGTCTTGCACTGGTTTGTCTCTGAGTCGTGTCAGTAGGGTGGCGAGTTTCTGTGAGGTTTTTTTTGCATACCTTATTGGACCTAAAAGTTTTGGTTGTGCAATCACCGGCGAGGCGACTTTGCGACGACCGGTCGAGTAGGATGATACTGCATATTCCTTTCTATATTTCTGTTTGCCTGTTGTAAAAGTCAAAGAGAAACAGAATAAAGTAACGCAACAAAGTAAAAGTGAAGTGGTTATAAGCAAAGCGAAGTAGGAAAGCAACAGGATAATATATAAGGAAAATATTCCTGTACACACGGCAGTATGATTAATTTTTAAGAGCTGATTTGTTACGAAAAAGGGTTAATAAGGACAGTATTTATCAAAAACGATATCTGAAGTTATCTCGTGGCTAACTAACAAAAATATCCGTTATCTCGTGGCTAACTAACAAAAATAATATTAACTTTTGTAAATTGGTACAGATATATGGAATATTGTTCTATAACTAAACCCCAGCTGAAAATTTAATCTAATTATTTATCTGGGCATTAACATTACCACACATGATAAGAAATATTTTCTACTTTGCACACACACACACACACACACACATACATGAATATATATATATGTATTTAAATATATATATATACATATATTTGTTTTGCACATTGTCAAGTTGACAGCAAATAAGATTAAGATTAATGTAATATAAAGCTGAAGCAAATTAACACAAA
>NW_026406710.1:0-252 GCF_001194135.2 Octopus bimaculoides | reverse complement strand
AAATACTGGTAAAACTTCTGCAAGCCAAATATGATAGCTAGGGCTTCCTTCTGAATTTGGCTGTAGCTCCGCTGTGCAGAAGTGAGAGTCTTAGACATATTGGCTATTGGGCGCTCGCTTCCATCAGGATAGCGGTGAAACAGGACTGCTCCAATACCAACGTTTGATGTGTCGCAAGCCAGTCCCAAAGTTTTGTTTGGACCGAAGTGTATCAGAACTTGACTCGATGAAAGTACATTTTTCAAGTGATCA
>NW_026406709.1:0-359 GCF_001194135.2 Octopus bimaculoides | reverse complement strand
CCTAATAATTTTTTTTTTTTTCAAGACTAGTACTTATTCTATCGGTCTCCTTTGCCGGACTGCTCAGTATATCGCGGATTTCTGCGGCCGATAGGTGTTTATATTTTTTTAGATTTCAATTATTTCTGTGGGAGGTTTTCGAACGTAACACCCGCGATAGTCGAAGGATTACTGTAGATAAAATGACTAGATTAAAGAGTACGGATAAACCGCACCAACATGCTAGAAATAGACGCTAAATGGCTCTAAAACCACACATATATTCTATTAGCACAGGTTGTAAGCGGCAGATAAATAATTGAATAAGATTTTTTTGAAAATAAGAGGTAATTGCATATATATATATATATATATATATA
>NW_026406708.1:0-468 GCF_001194135.2 Octopus bimaculoides | reverse complement strand
TCATTTAATTTAAACCTTTAGTATAGCGTTTACAGCCCCCTCCCGTTATATCTCTATGTAAACCAGTGTTCTTACTTCTAACGGTCACTTATTTGGACATATAATATTATAACATTATAACTCGTAAGTTACCTTACCATTTCGCATTTGTCTTGCTTCTATATGTTGGTTCCCTGACGATGAATATATGTGCAATTCCAGCAGCTCTTATTTCTTTGGAGTAGAGTGCACATATATTTTGAAACTTATGTAGGAATTAAAGGAACTTTTATTTATATGTGTTTTGCTCCATTTATTGTTATTATTCATATCTACTCAAAATGCATCGCTTTAACTTGGTATCTCTACCTATAAAACGGGTGTGATATCCTGAGATAATATTAATATATACATACATATATGTATATATATATATGTATGTGTGTGTGTGTATATATGTATATATACATATATGTATACACACATATA